>NW_027206512.1:35739849-35857349 GCF_024711535.1 Dipodomys merriami | reverse complement strand
GGTAAAGGATTGGAGCATCTGCAGATTTTGGTAGCTGGGAGTTAGGGGATGGTTGTGTGTGTGTGTGTGTGCGCACACACGCACTCGCCAGCGTGCATGTGCGCATACATGCATGCGTGCATGTACACTTGTAGAAAGAGAAAAATTGTTGGCCAGAACTATGAGGAAAGTTTCTGAACTTTTGAGTTCCTAAAGACTAGTAGCCCAATATCAACACACAGAGTAAACCTTTTGATCTATTGAGTAATGCTCAGAATTGTAGGGAATTAGGCAAAGGAGACATAAATCACCTAAAGGACATTGTCATGATGCATACATTTGTATCTCAAAAACTTGTACATTGAGATCTTTACTAGCCATACAACGGACAAGGGTCTCATATCTAAAATATACCTGAAACTCAAAAAATTAAGTCCCCCAACAACAAATCTTCAAAGAAACAACTGCTCAATAAATAAGTGGGCTAAAGACTTAAAGAGAAACCTCTCTGAAGAGGAAAGAAGGATGGCCAATAGACACATAAAGAAATGTTCAACCTCCCTAGCCATAAAAGAAATGCAAATCAAAACAACATTGAGATACCACCTCACCCCAGTTAGAATGGCTAAAATCAAGAACTCTAATAACAACAGATGCTGGAGGGGATGTGGACAGAAGGGAACCTTACTGCATTGTTGGTGGGAATGTAAACTTGTTCAACCACTTTGGAAAACAGTATGGAGGTTCCTCAAAAGACTCCACATAGAGCTCCCCTATGACCCAGCAATCCCACTTTTGGGCATTTACCCAAATGTTCACAAACAAGACCACACTAAAGCTACCAGCACGACTATGTTTATTGCAGCATTATTTACTATAGCTAAGATATGGAACCAACCCAGATGCCCCTCAGTAGATGAATGGATCAAGAAAATGTGGTATATATACCCAATGGAATTCTATGCCTCCATCAGAAAGAATGACATTGCCCCATTTGTTAGGAAATGGAAAGGCTTGGAAAAAATTATATTAAGTGAAGTAATCCAGACCCAAAGAAACATAGGTCTCATGGTTTCCCTTATTTGCAATAACTAGTATATGTCTGAGTCAAGCAGAAAAGGTCAGATAAGTGATGTTAGGGAAATGAACCCTAAGATATGTATTCAAATGTTTTATTTTTCTTTCATGTGATTGTTTGTAACACATTTATAAGATTATTTCTTTGTTGCTTTGTATGTCCCTCCTCCACAGTATAACCCCTGCTTTCACTGTATTTGATGTAGGTATAATTTGTGGAGGGGAAGGGGAAATATAAATCGTTTAAATAGGGATACAGGTGGACCCATTGGCACAATGAGATGTACGCGTTGTTATGTTGAAAAAGAACTTTACAACTTTGGTGGGGAGGGGGAGAATTGGGTGGGGGGCAGGGAGAGGATGGGAATGGATGGGAAGGGGAAACAAAGGAGGAGGCTACAATGCTTGATAAGAAATGTACTCCTTATCTTGTCCATGTAATTGTAACCCCTCTGTTCAGTATTTTCACAATAAAAAAATTGTACATTGTACAATGACAGAATGTTCCATTCTGTCAAATTCTGAGGAAGGAAGAATAAAGAGATATAGTATCTCAAGTATATTTTGTTATTATTATTATTATTTTGTCAGTCATGGGACTTGAACTCTGGGCCTGAGCGCTGTCCCTGAGCTCTTGAGTTCAAGGCTAACACTCTACCACTTGAGCTACAGCATCACTTCCAGTTTTCTGGTGGTTTTTAGAGGTAAGAGTTTCAGGGACTATCCTGCGTGAGCTGGCTTTGAATCATGATCATCAGATCTCAGCTTCCTGAGTAGTTAAGATTACAGGTGTGAGCCACCGGTGCCCAGCTAGTATCTCGAGTATATTTTATAAAGCCTAGACTTTTCTGATCAGAGGCCATTGTATTTTGGATCAAATGGGATGGGTTTAGGGTTGGGGCTGTAACCCAGTGGTAGAGCTCTTGCCTAGGATATACAAAATCCTGGTTTCAATCCCTAGCACTGCAAACCAAAACAAATAGGATATGTTTGTAGATCTAAAATCTAGACTATATTTTAAAAATAAAAGGGATTTATTGATATATCCTAAGTTACTGTTTCTCTCTCTCTCTCTCTTTCTCTCTCTCTCTCATCATGAGGCTTGAACTCAGGGCCTAGGTACTGTCCCTGAGCTTTTTTGCTCAAGGCTAGCACTCTACCACTTGAACCACAACACCACTACTGGCTTTTTCTGAATAGTTTATTGGAGATAGGAGTCTTACAGATTTTCCTGCCTGGGCTGGCTTTGAACCTGGCTCATCAGGTCTCAGCCTCCTGAGTAGCTAGGATTACAGGCATGACCCACTGGTATCCAGCTGCTTATTAGGCTTGAATTTAAATGAACAAGTAGGTTAATATTGTTCTTCCTGCCAGGGGCAGGTGGCTCATGCCTGTAATCCTAGCTACTCCGGAGGCTGAGATCTGAGTATCATAGTTCAAAGCTAGCCCAGGCAGAAAAGTCCCTGTGAAACTCTTATCTCCCTTAGCCACTCAAAAACCAGAGATGTAGCTGTGGCTCAAAGTGATAGAGTGCTAGCTGTGAGCAAAAGAGCTCAGGGACAGAGCCAGACCCTGCGCTCAAGCCTCACACCCGAAAAAATAAAATTGTTCTTTCCATTGATTTTGAAGCAATATAAACAAAAGTGTATCCTTTCTTGGAACTCCCACAAACTATAAAAATTGTTAGGCTATATTTTCAAGTAAGTATTACAGTGTTATCAGGAACTTCAAACTATTTAGAGGTGGCTCAGGCTTGTGATCCTAGCACTCAGGAGGCTGAGGTTGGACAATGTCCAGTTTGAGGCTACCCTAAGCCATGTCTGAAAAACCCTATCTGAAATAGTTTTAAAGATCCACTTTGACAGGGAACTAATGGTATGAAAAGAGTCCTGAACTAGAAGATAAAGGGTGCAATGGCTTTAGCTCTGGCTCCTTCCATTACAAGCTGTCATCAGGCAATTGCCTAACTCTTTGATCTTCAGTTTTCCTTGTCCATAATGCTGAGCGTTGTGAAGAGTAATTGAGATAACACATGGTCAGGGTCTTGCAAACCATAAAACTCAACACAATTGCTGGGTTGTGAGGCAGCCTTGTCTAAATCCCTGCTGCTGTGGGAAGACTGAAAACAAATGACACCATTTTTCTATTACTAGCCCTGTGCAATGAATAGGAGACTACAGGGACATTGAACAAGGTAGAGACTTCATCGTCGAGATATGGCTGAAAGAAGGAGGGCTGGCAATGAGTACACTTCATTTTGGACAATATCACCCCTTCCCTTGCTCTCTCCCATTTGCTCTCCTCCCATCCCCACCCACAAGTTGTGTAGTTCACTCTCAACAGAGTGTCTAGTGAGTACCACTGCTGCATTTGTTCATTACCTGACTTTAGTAACTGTAACCCCTGTGTATATCACTGTCGTAATAAAAACTAAAAAAATAAAAATTTAAAAAAGAAAAGAGGGCTGACACTTCACCACTTGAGCCACAGCTCTACTCTTATCTTTTTGCTTGTTAATTGGAAATAGGAGTCTCATGGAGGGGCTAGGAAGGTAGCTCAGTGGTAGAGTGCTTGCCTTGCATACATGAGGCCCTGGGTTTGATTCCTCAGCACCACATAAGTAGAAAAAGCCGGAAGTGGTGCTGTGGCTCAAGTGGTAGAGCGCTAGCCTTGAGCTGAAGAGCTTAGGGACAGCACCCAGGCCCAGAGTTCAGGCCCACAACCGACCAAAAAAAAAAAAATCTCATGGATTTTTCTTTCTGGGATGACTTTGAACCTCAATTTTCAGATCTCAACCTACTGAGTAGCTAGTATTACAGGCGTGAGCCACCAGTGTCCAGTGATTATCTAATATTTGTGTGTGTGGTTGGTCCTGGAGCTTGAACTCAGGACTTGGGTGCTGTCCCTGATCTTTTTTGCTCAAGGTTAGCACCCTACCACTTGAACCACAGCACCATTTCTTTTGGTGCTTAATTGGAAATCAGTCTCACAAACTTTCCTGCCCAGGCTGGCTTCAAACCTTGATCTTCAGAATACAGGCTTTAGCCCCTGGCATCTGACTAGTGTCCAATTTTAAACAAAATTTCCACTCAATTCACAAATGAATCATTGCTTCCCATCTAACCATTCCCTTAATAAATCTAGAGAGCAGAAAGAGTGAAGGGCTATGACTAGAGAGATCCAAGCTAGTGTGTTGATATGCATGTTCTCTCCCTCCTTTCAATGACAGAAGAAAGCTGGGTGGCATTCAGTCAGTATGCACATCTGGAGGAAGAGCTGAATGGAATGGAGATGCCACAGGAGGACAGTAGAAACAAAGGTTTGCCCTTTGAAGCCTGTGTAGACTGGAAGATTCATTTCATTCATTTCATTTTTGTGCTAGTACTGAGACCTGAAGTCAGGCCTAGACACTGTTTGTTTTTTTTTTTAACTCACTTAAGTCACAGGTCTACTTCCAGCTTTTTGGTAGTTAATTGGAGATAAGAGTCTCACTGACTCTCTTTCTTTCTCTCTTTTCTTTCTTTTTCTTTTTCTTTTTTTGCTTGGGTTGGCTTTGAATGACAGACCTCAGATCTCAGCCTCCTACATAGCTAGGATTATAAGTATGAGCCACAGGCATCAGGATAAGAGTCTGTCTTTCTACCTGTGTTTTGTTCAAGCAGGTAAGTCACAGTGAGGTTAAAGAGGTTTGATTTCTCCCTCTTGGAAAGACTTGTCAATATTTCATAGACAAGCAAAACAAGGCACTAATAGGGTCCTATTAAAATATTTTAATTACTTCTGAAAATCCAAAGACAGCTTCTTTTTCTTTTTTTGCAAAGCTTTATTCTCTTTTTATGAATTCCTTTCTTCTGATTTGTCTTTTGTGATTAATCTAAAGATTCAGGAGCTTAGACGTCCGACAGTCCGCTTTGTGGATCTGGCAAGGTAGCCTGCTGGTTTCCCTTCCCAGCTGTCAACCAGCAATTAAGTTGTCACACATTTTCAGCTAGCTACTTATTTTCAATATAAACAATTGGTTGTTGGTATCAAGCTATTTGTGAATACAGAGATTAAAATACACACACACACATATACACACACACACACATCTTTGGCTAAAGCAGCATCCTTAAAAGGAAATTTACAAAACAGTGAGGATTCATTAGAGATATGAAGATTTAATCTGAGTTATAATTTTGGACATATGAGCCAGACAGAGATTTGGAAAGGTCTGGGCGATTACATTGTGTTAACTGATGGATATGGGCATGATTGTATAACATCACCATCTCCCTAGATGTGGCTTCATGGAACAGAGCACTGAATGCCTTTTTGTATCACTGGAAGCTGCTAATCTGAGGCTTCTTCATTGGGTACCGCAGGTGAACAAATCCTGGGACTCTACCACTCTCAGAATCGCCCCTAAACACCTTCACTCTATGGAGAAATGTGCCCCACCCTTTTTTGTCAGTTCTGGAGTTTGAACTCAGGGTCTTGTGCTTTCTTGGTTGGCACTCGATCATTTGAACCATGCCTCTAGCCCTACTTTTTGCTGATTATTTTTGGAGCTGAAGTCTGATAGAGTTTTCTGCCTGGGCTGACTTCCAACCACAATGTTTCTGATTTCAGCCTCCTGAGTAGTTAAAGTTACAGATGTGAGCCGCCTGAGCTTGGCTTTTTTCTTTTTCTTTTTCAGCTCACATTTTCAGAGGTTTCAGTCCATGGCTGTCTGTCTGTCTGGGTTGGTTCTAGGTGAAGCAAAGCATCATGGGACAGGGAGCATGTGCTTGTCTCATGCTTGTAGCTGGGAGGAGGGAGACAGAGAGGATGAGAGGAAAATGGAGAATGAGAAGGATGAAGGGGGAAAGAAAGGGAGAGAGGGATAAGAGGTACTCTTCAAAGCCCTACCTCAGTGACCTTCCTCCACTCCAGTGTGCACCATCTCCTAATAGCCCAGCAGCTGTGAACTCATGAATGAATTCATCCATTCATGAGACTGGTGCCCTCAGGATCCAACCAGCTCTCAATAGTGCCTCCATCTGGGGGACCAAGCCTTCAGCTCACGAGTCTTTTTTGTATGGGGGTGTGAGTATGGAGGACTTCAGATCTAAACAGTTGGTCTGTAATCCCAGGACTCAGGAAGCTAGGTATGGTCCTAAAAAATCAAGAGTGATATAGACTGCTTTTTGTGTTTTTATTTTTTGGTGGCCCTGGAGTTTGAGCTCTGTGTCTTGTGCTTCCTAAGCAGGTACTCTATATCCTGGGTCTTTCAGTCCCACCCTCCCTTTTGAGAGATAGGCTCACTTCTAGCTCACTGTGTGGCTCAGGTTGGCTTGAACTCTTATTAGGACCACTTGTTGGTGTCAGGGCAGAACCATCTCTATCATACCCCCACCTCCTACCAGAGAGACCAAGATGTAGATACACTCATAGCACATAAAATCAGCACTTTAAAATGAGCAGCCCATAGCTTAGTCTCCTCCCAATGTTGTGTGACCACCATCTTTCTACCTCCACTATTGCCATGCCTCTTGGGTGATGGAGTTTCTCTTGGCTCTTCCTTCTCCCAGCCTCTGGCAGGACTTGTGACATGGAAGCAAGCTTTTGTTCCCACTATATGCCCTTCAGCCAATCTGCCAGGTCACAGCTCCATCCTGACAGAGGTGACAATGGGCCACTCATGGTCTTTTTCTGTCAGGTAGGAGGTGGGGTGTGATGGCAGGCAGTTCTGCACTCAGATTGTGTGTGTGTGTGTGTGTGTGTGTGTGTGTGTGTGTGTGTGTGTGTGTGTGTGTGTGTGTGTGTGTGGTATCCGGTGTTCCTCTCAGTCCTGAGTTACCATCAGTAGGTGGGGGCTGGGTTGGCACAACAGGGCTCACAGCACTGCAGCCTGGCTAGGAGATGAGATATCACAGCTTGTCTTTGTTTTCTCATTCTTTCATTTTTCTCTTTCATTCTCATTTCTTCTTTGTTTCCTCTGCTTTTCTTCCTTTCTTTTGGATTTGTTTTGTGGGAGGGGCAAGGGAGATGTGGAAATATATAAAGGCAAGAGAGAAGAAGCTGGCTGTATGAGGAAAAGAGTTGTTTATCAGGGCACAGCACTTCTGCACTGTCTGCACTGGCATGAGCAAAGCCTCATCACTCTCTCAAAATGAACTCTGAGCTGCACACTGGTTTCATAGGTTTAAGTCCTAATCCCCAACATGACTGCCTCTGGAGGTAATTTGGGTAATGAAATAAAACGTGGGGCAGGGGGTATAGTTCAGTGGTAGAGCATATAATCAGCCTGGAGTTCAATCACTAGCAACACACATATGCCCATGTGTGTAGGTATGTGCATGCCTAAACACCATCATCATAAGGATGGGCCTCATCCAACAGGACTGGGGCCTTATAAGAAAAAGACAGATAGAACTCAGTTCTTCTACTTCCCCCCATGAAGGACATAGCCACAAGGTTGCTCTGTGTCAGCCAGGACAAGCCCTTACCAGTAACTGCATGGACTTGCATCCTGATGTCAGGCTTATCAGGTCTTGGGGGACAGAGGTGGCAATGAATAGGTCTGCAGGACCCTTAGGAAGGCCACAGCCCCCATGGGGATGGGTGCAAAAAGAAAACCCCAAAAGCTTGGGATGAAAGACCTTTGCTCATTAGTATCTTTAAGCGTGGTCTGCCTGAGGCTTGCTCACTCTGCATCACTGTGAGCTCCGTTGGATTCCTCAGTCCTCTATATCCATCTGCACAGTTCTCTATCCTTCTTGATGCTACTTCCACTGCTTTTCTTCCTCTTGACCCAAGGTTGGCTCCTCACCTCCAGCAGGGCCTCAGGAAGCCTGTTCATTGGATGCCAGCCTTGACCAGGCCCTGCATTCTCTCATAACTGACCTCCCAACAGCAATGCTCTCTGGCTTCAACAGAGGCCAGATGGGTCTTCTCTCTTCCTGCTTTACCATCTGGTACTTGCTGAGCTTTAAGACCAATGACTGGACTCTGGATTCCTCTTCTCACCTTGTCTTTGTGGCAAATATCATTTTCTGTTTACTCTTACATTTTGAATGTTTATCATGTGTCACACCTATTTGAGTTCTAAGAATTCAAAGAGACAAAACACAAAAATTCCTCTTCTTCTAGAGCTTAATTCGATCAGTTAGAGATAGATAATAAGACAAATACAGTTGGCTAAAATGGAGGGGGGGGGAGAGCAGGGAAGGGAATGAGAAATGCTGAGAGCGCGGAGTTACAAGTTTAAATACAGTGGAAGAGGAATTCCTCACTAAGACCCTCTCTTGAGTATGGAGATAAAGAGTCACCCTGTGAACATCTGAGAGGCAAAAGGAGTCAGTGCAAAGGCAGCTGGGGAGCTGCTGGGAGGTCAGATGGCTACAGAAGTGGAAAAATACCGTCAAGGAAGGTGAGGGCTGCAAGCCTTCCACTGGCCAAGGATGCAACTAGCACAACACACACTGTGCAGGCTGGAGCAGCAGCAGCTCTGCCAGCCCTGCTTCACTGTGAGCAATGAACTGCTGTGGCTTAACACACACACACACACACACACACACACACACACACACACACACACACACACACACACACACACACACACACACCCCAAACACATGATACACACAAGCACAGCAAACCACATACACACCAAACGCAAGCAGCAAACATAAACCCAAATATGACACATACAACACAAAGTTTACCTATACCACATATACCACAATACCACACTACACATAACGTACCATATGCCAAACACAAGATATAACACACAACATATACCACAATACAATACAAACTGCATGCACAAAACATACAACAACACACAATTCACAACTCATTCACAAATACACAACACACCACATCCACCACATACCACACAACCACCCACAACACATACAAACACCACACACACACACCACCAAACACATGATACACACATCACATACTACATATCAAATACAATACACACCATACCACATACCAAACATGATGTACATCATACACACTCTAGCATACACCATAAGGAACCACAGACACACCACACAACCCCATATGGAACATACACAACACACTTATCACATACCACAGACACATCACGCATACCACACGCAACACAAATACCACACACATCAAATATACCATACACCAAAAACATGATGTACACACCACAGAACAAACTACACACACCCCACACACAACCCTGCATGTGACACATACAACACAAATACTACACACAACATACCACACACACTATACATAAACACACACCACATACACAACACGCACACACACTACATACATAGCATACACTCTAGGCTCCGCTCAGTCAGACAAAAAGCAGTAGGGTGCATTCTCTACTTACCCTTCCTGAATTTTCTCATCTTTTCCTTTTTTCATTTACGTCCTACTTCCTCTTCTTTCCCGTCTTCCTTAATTTTTTTTTTTTTTTTTTTTTGTTGTTGTTGTTTCTTGTGCTGTCTTGGGGCTTGAACTCAGGGCTTAGGTACTGACCTTAAGCTTTTTTTTTTTTTTTTTTTTGCTCAAAGTTGCACTCTACCACTTAAACCACTACTCTACTTTTTGCTCTTTTTTTTTTTTTTAATAGTTTATTGGAGTTAAGAGTCTCATGCACTTTCCTGCCTGGCTGGCTTCAAACCATGATCTTTGTGAGTAGCTAGGATTACAAGCATGAGCCTCTGGCCTTAAATTCTTCCTTAAATTCTTAATTTCTTTATCTAATAAGAGTCTTTCTGCTTTCCTCATACATACATTTTGATGTAAAGGGCTCTTGTTCTCACCCTGACTCACCTCCTCCCTAAATTTTCATCTTCATTTTTGTGAGTGTACTGTCAAACACAAAAACATTAAAAAAAAAAAAAAAAAAACAGATCTATGGAAGAGAAATAAACAAATAGCAAATTTTTGCCCTGGACAAAGAATAGTGAATAATATTTTTTTAATGTCTGAGTCCCTCAATGGTTCACAAGTATGCTTTACTTTGGAAATGGCCTGTGAAATATTTTCACACCTAAAGCTTCTTTTTTTTGGGGGGGGGGTTCGGTCGTGGGGCCTGAACTCTGAGCCTGGGCGCTGTCCCTCAGCTCTTCAGCTCAAGGCTAGCGCTCTACCACTTGAGCCACAGCGCCACTTCTGGCTTTTTTCTTTTTGCGTATGTGGTGCTGAGGAATCGAACCCAGGGCCACAGGCATGCAAGGCAAGCGCTCTACCACTGAGCCACCTTCCCAGCCCTTCTTTTGGTTTTTAAGGTTGTATAATGCTGAGGCAGAAATCAAGTTGGAAAAAGGAAATTCTTGCCTGAGTTGAATGTGAACATGAACGGAGACTTCTTTAAATAAGACTATTTCTTGCTTAGTAGCATCTTTAATTTCCCAAACGCTTGTCATCTGAGACCTTCCAATGACTAGCCAATCACATGGCTTCTTTTCAGGGGGCACAGCCTCCTTTTAACTTGCTGTGTAAGGAGTCAGATCTTCTGGGATCAGCCTCGCTCACCCCTGGTCCCTTGAGGCAGGGAGAGGAGTATGCACTTGGGCCAAGAGAACAGTCTTTTACCAACAGTCTGTTGGTAAAAGGAACACACAAATGCTAAGAGGTCAAGTGGCCTGACTATTTCTTAGATAAACAAATGGAGCAGTGGAGACCTCAGAGAAAAGCCCACATTTCCCTTCTGGGATAATTAACCATGAAGGGATTAAAGAAAAGGAAGTCTTAGTTTGTTTGTCCTAAATTGACAAGTTCCTTCATCTCTTAACCTTTCCATCATAGAGAATTATTCCTATTCTCTTCTATTAATTAGGATAAAACCACACAGATTGGTTGGTTCCTAGAGTTAGAATGAGTTTTCTGCCAGATATGGTAGCACATGCCTGTTGATCTCAGCACTCAGAGGCTGAGGAAGGAGGATCTTAAGATCAAGGCAAATTTGAGCTACATAGTGAGACTTAAAAAAAATTGGGTTTCTGAAGGTGTGGTTCAAGCATGTAAAGCACTTCGCTAGCAATCATGAGGTCCCGAGTTCAAACCTTAGTACTGCCAAACATATAAACTTTTCTGGTATAATGGAGAAAGCTATGTAGTGGAAACAGCAGTCAGCAAGGCGTGTTTGAGTCGTGGGGCCTGCCAACAAGCCAGCAGTGTACCCTGGGCCTACTATTGCTTGGTCCTGAGTCAGTTCCCCAACTATCAGAAGAAGAGATGGAGCCAAAAACTGACAAGAAAAGAAAGAATGACACTACTCTTTCGTGCTGTTGTTTGTTGCCAGGTTTATTTTATTTTATTTTATTGTTTTGAATCAAATTCACCATATTGCTCAGGCTGGCCTTCAACTCTTGATCTTTCTGCTTCAGCCTCATGAGTGATGGAATTATAAACAAATACCAATATACCTTTTTCTTTTTTTCTTTTTTTGTTTTTGCCATAGGTTCACAAGGGAAAACAGGGAGAGCTTTCTTTTTGATTTTGGTAGGACAACCAATTGTTCTTTTTTTTTTTTCTTGATTTCATATTTCCATACCAAAGTAGCCATTCAGCAGTCTGGGCCATAGAGAGTACTTCCCCACCCCCACATCCATACTCCACTAATGAGAGGAAATCCTTTACTCAGCAGAACAGAAGTGCTGTCCAGCAGGGCAGAAGCTGAAGGCCCATGTTGTATGTCCTTTCTTCTTCCTTGTTCTTGGCTTACAGAAAGCAGTCTCTGCACCTCCATGTGAGCCACCTTGCTTTGGTTAGGGCTAGAGAAATATGTTGCTTCTCCTCCCAAATTACAGCTTCTCCTCCCCTTTTCTTTCCCTCCTTTGGTTCCTTTGGTTGTGAAGAGCAGAAGACTCTTACACAAATGGCTCTTAGCAAAATGGAAGACTTCTTGATGGTTGTTGTTTTTTCCTGGTCCCGGGGCATGAACTCGGGGTCTGGGTGCTGTCCCTGAGCTTCTTCTACTTAAGGCTAGCGCTCTACCATTTGAACCACAGCACCTCTTCTGGCTTTTTCTGAGTAGTTTATTTGAAATAAGAACCTCATTGACTTTCCTGCCTGAGCTGGCTTTGATCCTCAGCTCTCAGACTCCTGAGTAGCTAGGATTACATGCCTGAGCCACTGGTACCTAGCTTCCTTGGTTGTTAACACTGAATAATTCAAGCATTACTGATTACAGGACTCAAAGATAAAATTGAGGTCAGCCTCCCCCTCCCCCTCCTTTTTTTTGGTGCCAGTATTGGTGCTTGAACTCAGGACCTCTTACTTTTGCCTCACTTTTTCATTCAAAGCTGGGGCTGTACCACTTGAACCATGCTTTTGCTGGTTAATTGGAGATCAGAATTGCTTGGATCCTTGACTGCTGGCTTCAAGCCACAATCCTCAGATCTGAGCCTCTTGACTAGGTAGGATTACAGGCATGAGGTCCCAGTGCCTTGTTGAAAGATCAAAGTTGATATCATACCAACATGCACTTCATTTATATGCAGCAAAAGAACTCTGGTTTCTTTGGCAGAGTGGCTCAGAGTGGGTAAGGTTGGTGGGGTGCCATTCCTGAGCCAGTCACTACAGGCAGGAGTAATCTGATTGACCAGGTCTTGTTAACGGAGGTGACACTGTGATTGCCTTACCCCTCTGAGCTACAGGAGCTGCGTGAGGAGCAGTAATGTTTCCAAGAAAACTGGCCAGGAAAAGCCCACTAGTAGTCACAATGTTCTCCAACATGAATCTTTTCACTCAAAATAATCAAGAGGCTGGGAAGGTGGCTCAGTGGTAGAGTGCTTGCCTAACGTGCATGAAGCCCTGGGTTTGATTCCTCAATACCACATAAACAGAAAAAACTGTAAATGGCACTGTGGCTCAAGTGGTAGAGTGCTAGCTTTGAGCAAAAAGAAGTTCAGGGACAGTACCCAGGTCCTGAGTTCAAGCCCCAGGACTGGCAAAAAAAAAAAATCAAGAGCAGAAGGGGCTCAGGTGGTAAAGTGCCAGCCTTGAACAAAAAAAGCCAAACAAGAACACAAGGCCCTGAGTTCAAGCCCCAGTACTGGTACAAAAACCATAACAAAACAAAACGCCTAACAGCAGGTGGAGGAAGAGATGAGATCAGGCTGGTTTAGGATAGATACTGCACTGACTCGGGGTTATCTTGTGCTGAGGATGAACTAGACCAAGTGCTGTATCTTTGTCCATCTCTGTCATATCTCCATCCAATCACAAGCTAGATTTCTTAGAAAAGCTGTTTCTTACCATGTGTTAGTACATTATTGTCGGAAATGTTGAAAAGCATTTCTCTCTTATCCGTCCTTGCATTTGGTTTTTCATAGTAGGCAATTTGGCTGCATTTATATTCATCACGTATTTTGTTCTGGAAGAATGTATTTTGTTATGAAAGCTTTTCATACCACTAGGAGAATTTTCAGTATCACTATCAATATATCAGCAAAACCTGGGTTGGCTTTTTTATTTTTTTCTGTCCTGAGAATATTTAAAATAAGTGACAAAACTCATATATATATATATATATATGTATATGTATATATACATGTATATGTTCATAATTGTAAACATATATAAATGTATATCAACTGAAAAAGAAAACTGAAACCCGTGGAATTCTCTCAATCAAGAAAACAATTAATTTGTTCATGACAATATTAGAATACTCAGTAATAAAAAAAAAGACTGGGTATATTATTGCTCTCTCTCTTCCTTTTACAAAGTTACAATTTAAATCGAGCTTTGTTTGTGATATAATACATAGAGCTTTTGCACAAAATGAGACAAAACTAACAAGAAGACTTTCTTATGAATAGGATAGAAATGAATGTATTTTTTAATTTAAAGGAAACCGTATTTAAAATGCAATTTTTGGAAAATATAATAAAGTGGAATATAAATATTGTGAGCAGATGTTTCTGAAGGCACGTCTGTGATGAATAGCACCACCTGGATCCATGCACAATGAGAAGAAGGTGAGCGTGCACCTGTTCCTTTCTTTAAGAAGATGTTATCTTTGCACCAAATAATAAACAAGTATGGTCGTTTCCATAAAAATGTAATATTCAATTTGCCAAACTGCTTAGAAAAAGAAATATTGATAAGAAAGTAAATGGCTTAGGATGTAGATGGCTTCTGCAAGGCGTAGTTGGATTTCGGATTTCTTTGTTTACTTGAAATAGTTTAAAGATTAAACTCTTCAGCATGGATTCATGTTTTACATAGTTAAAAGCAGGCACAAAACTGGAATGGACAGGACCACTACCACCATCACTGGCATTTCCAGGCTTCTATTAGCTCTTACCTCACAGACAGTCTCCGTGGGAGACGGGAGCCATGCATCCAGGGTGGGTGGGCGGACTGCCTTCATTCAGTTAATCATCTATCTGTGTCCATGCTCACTGCAGTATGGTTTTGCAGTAACTGGCAGAAGAGGCAGAGCTTCTTTTTCCATTCTCTGCCTGTAGACTGTGGAATAGAGGACAAGGGCTGGACATTGTGGGACAGACCTATTATCCCAGTTACTTGGGAGGAAGAGCACTTGAATCAACGAGTTCAAGACCAGCCTGAGGAAAGCCAAGCAGGAGCATAAGGCCCTGTGTTCAAGCCTCTGGATTGCCACGAAACACAAGCAAATGAACCAACCAGCCTGAGCACAGAACAAGAGCTCTGTCTCAAAATAAAAACAAGCATAAGCAAACAAAAAACAGTTTAAATCCAGGGTTTTATTTTATTTTATTTTTATGGTTCTGGGGCTTACACTCAGGGTCTGGGCACTGAGCCTGAGTGTTTTTGCTCTCAAGACTAGCCCTCTATCACTTGAACCACAGCTCCATTTCTGGTTTTTTTGTTTTGTTTTGTTTTGTTTTGTTTGGTGGTTAATTGGAGGTAAGAGTCTCAAGAACTTTCTTGCAAAGGCTCGCTCTGAACTTTGGTCCACAGATACAACCCCCTGAGTAGCCAGGATTACCAATACTCCCCACAAGTGCCAGGCTTTTATTTGTTTGTTTGTTTTTTGACAGAGTCTGGCTGCACAGTCCAGGCTGGGCCCAAACTAAGGCTCTGTCTTCCTTGGGTTGTTATTATATAGCATGTGATGCTGTGTTCGGCCCCAAATGTATTTCCATTCTCTCTTGTGCAGCATTGTTACTGGCTAGAGAGGTCACAGAGAAAGGAAGGAAGTTCTGGCTGCAAGGGCGTGTTCCTGGCAGCCTGTGGTAACCCACCCCTACTCATGTGAGAGCTACCCAGATCCGCAGAGCTGAGCCTTCCACAGGGGCTCAGCCCTTCACCACCAGCAGGTGGGCTTTGAATAGCTCATCTCAGGACCCATGGAGGGATCCAAGGTATTAAAGGATTTGGGGAACCTCCAGCTGCTGTTCTTGAACTCCTGGGAAACCCATGTGTGGGAAGGGACTTCCTGGAATGGAGGGAGAAGGAGACAAGGAGAACACAGTGGCAGAATGGAAAGGATGGCCAGACAGATAGACCTTTGAGAAGCCCCTGACACAGTGGTGCTGTGGCTCACACCTATAACCCTAGCCTTCAGGAGCCTGAGATCTGAGGGCCATAGTTAGAAGCTAGCCTGGGCAGGAACATCCATGAAACTTATTTTCAATTAACCATTTAAAGGCATAAAGTGGAGGTGTGGCTCAACTGGTAGTACATGAGCCTTGAGGGGGAAAATTAAGGAGCAGCACTTGGGCCCCAAGTTGAAGCCCCGGAAGAAGGAGAGGGAGAAGGGAGAAGAGAGAAGGGAAAAGGTGAGGGAATAGAGGAGAAGAGGAAGAGGAGGGGGAGGGAGGGAGGGAAGCAAGGAGGAGGAGGAGGAGGAGGAGGATAAGCTCCTTAGAAAACAGAAATAGTGGGCCTGGGAGTGTGGCTTAGTGGTAGAGTGCTTGCCTAGCATGCAGGAAGCCCTGGGATGCATTCTTCAGCACCACATAAATAAGAAAAAGCCAGAAATGATGCTGTGGTTCAAGTGGTAGAGTGCTAGCCTTGAGCAAAAGAAGCTCAGGGACAGTGCCTAGGCCCTGAGTTCAAGCCCCAGGACTGACAAAACCAACCAACCAACCAACAACCCCCCCACACACACAAAAACAAAACTAACCCAAAACCAAACACAAGTCTCTGCATCGGGAAGGGGGAAGGGGTGGACCTGCTCTGGTGAGGGGATTACTTTCCAACATTGGCTCTTTCCTTCCTCACCGTCCCTAGACAGGGCACTGTCCTCAGCAGGCTTGCCCCCAGCCGACAAGCCTGTGTGCTGGCCTGTGGCTTCTCTGAGAAGCAGACTTTTGGCTCCATGCTTTGTTGATGTAGTGACTATACCCAGCAAGACTTGTCTTCTGTCATCTGTGTAGAAATTCTGCAGTCCCTGTTCTGAAGGGACCCTGTGGGAGAGGAGAGATTAGGAACAGATGTGATTATCACAGTATGAAAGCAAAAAAGAAAAGAAAAGAAAAAAAATCCAAGGGTGTTAGATACTTTTCTGCACTGGTCAACACCCATGGAAATCAAGCCCGGCTTTTCCAGAGTTTGCCTTCTTGGCATGGGCATTTGGATTGGGGAGTGTCCCAAACAGACAGCAGGGGGCGCTCTTTGATGTTTCTCTTGAAAATAGATTCTGCTAGAACAGACAGTTTGCTGTGCAAAATATGTTGGATGAGTACCTTCTTGACCAGGTGTTTCCCAGACCAGTTCTTTTTTGGTCAGTTGTAGGACTTGAACTCACTGCCTGGGCATTGTCCTTGCTATTGCTTTACTGCTCTGAGCCATAGCTCTACTTCCAGTTTTCTGGTGTTTCAATTGGAGACAACAATCTCAGAGACTTATCTGCTGGGGCTGACTTTGAACTGTGATCTTCCTAGGTAGCTAGGCTCACAGGCATGAGCTACTGGCACCCAGCTAAGACTACTTCTTTTAAGTGTGAATGTCACAGCACAATATTACTGGATTTTTTTTTTAATGCGGTGAACTTGTAATTTTCCATCCTAGTTACAAGCCTTTTTTTAAAAACCAACTCTTGAATACAGCCATGTGGAAAATATTATTCTCCAAATTTCCTCTGCTGCAAAGCTTTAGATGACATTTTCCTTCAACCTAATGGTGTTTATCCTGCAGCCGACAAGGTACCTTGACAGGAGGCTCTGAGAATTCTCTAGAGGCCAAGAGGAAGCCTGGACACCACTGGGGGTGGTCTGAGCACAGGGTGTCCAAAAGCCAACTCTCCCGATCCTGGATCTGAAGGACATATTTTTCATCCTTCAAAGAGCAGTACTGCTGGCTGTGACAGTTTTTCTTCCAGAGCCTGAACTGGAATGTTGGCTTCACGTTCTCATTAAGAAAAGCCATGCCATTGTCACAGGTCTAAAAGGAGTGCTTCAATATTGCTGAAAAGCTTCCAGCTGGTTCCTGTCCTTTCTACAGTCTTCCCTGTTCTTCCCCTTCCAGCAGATGGGTTATGGTAAGTCATAGATAAGATGACTGAAGTGCGTGACTCAGTGACATTGTGAAGTTCTGGAGCGACTCAGTCAGGAGCTCCAAGGTTGGATGTACATTAGTGTGGCCAAGAAATGAGATTTATAGTAACTTTCACAAATTTCATACTCCTTTGCAGACAGGCTCTCCCAGAGGGTCTTATTAAATACATATGCTTATTTTGAAGCAAAGAAACTCAATGGATACAAAAGCAGAGAGAGAGAAAATCTGACCTTTATTTCCAAACATTTATTTAGGTTGCAATTTTTCCTAATAAAATAGCACATAAGTACAAAATTTCATATGCCTTTGTGAGCTTATTTATACTAAATTTTTACATTTAGTGTATTTGCTTTCTTCCCTCCCCTTTCCCTCCTTCCTTTCTTTCTCTTTCTTTCCTCCCTCTTTTCCTCTCTCCATTTCCCTTCTTTCCTTCCCTCTCCCTTTTTTCCTCTTTCTCTCCTCCACTCCTTCCTTCCTCCTTCCCTCCCTCCCTCCCTTCTTTCTTTCTTTCCTTCTTTCTTTCTTCCCTCCCTCCCTCCTTCCCTTCCTTCCTTCCTTTCTTCCTTTCTTCCTCCCTCCCTCCCTCCCTCCTTCCTTCCTTCCTCCCTTCCTTCCTTCCTTCCTTCCTTCCTTCCTTCCTTTCTTTCTTTCTTTCTTTCTTTCTTTCTTTCTTTCTTTCTTTCTTTCTTTCTTTCTTTCTTTCTTTCTTTCCTCCTCCTTCCCTCCTTCCCTCCCTTCCTTCCTTTCCTCCCTCCCTCCCTCCCTCCCTCCCCCCTTTCTCTTTCTTTCCTGACAGCATCTAGTTGTGTAACCCAGGCTGACCTTGAACTCTGTCACCAGGCTGGTTACATGCTCTTGAACCTCTTGCCTCAGCCTCGTACGTGCAGATGTGGGACACCATGCCTGGAGCTGTTTTTCTTAAGTGACAAAAATTGCTTCTATCTGTGGGGCATTCTCTAATCTTTTAAAATTTGGAATGGCTCTATTAGCATGTGCTTTGACTGGGGAGATCCATGTTCAGAGTATGGTGGAGAGACGTCAGAAAGGCCCCCCCGCGGCCCCTGGGAGAGCCATGCCCTGTGTGGCATGGAAGAGCTACTCCCCTCCTAGGGCAGGGGGAATCCTGTGGCGCTTGGGAAATGTGGTCCCCTGGAACACAGTCCAGCAAAGGCAATGGTGGTGTCTGTCACTGGGCAGTGCAGAGTGGAGACAGAGCTGGAACGGGACCCATCCAGGAACAAGCCTAGGACCCTCCCTACACGACATGACATTTATCTATGGATCTTTTGCTGGAGCTGGGGAGGGTGGAGGCTGTGGAAGTCTGGGTGGCTTACCTTTCCCTGCCTCCTTTTTGTCATCTGTAAGACAAAGCAGTGGTCATTCTGCCTAATAACCTGTCACAGGGCTAGAATGAGATAGTTTAAACACCAAAGCATGTGTAAAGCATCTAGCCTGTTCTCTTGTGTGAATTATGAGTTCTCTAAATACTATTATTATTATTTCATGGAAGACCTAAGTAATTTGCATATATGCAAATCATGCCTACTTGGTTATGAGTTCCTTGGGAGGAGGTCTGAGTGTGTTTATGTTTGTCTTTTTTTTTTTTTTGGGTCCGGTCGTGGGGCCTGAACTCTGGGCCTGGGCGCTGTTCCTCAGCTCTTCAGCTCAAGGCTAGCGCTCTACCACTATGAGCCACAGCGCCACTTCCGGCTTTTTTCTTTTTGCTTATGTGGTGCTGAGGAATCGAACCCAGAGCCTCGAGCATGCAAGGCAAGTGCTCTACCACTGAGCCACCTTCCCAGCCCGTCTTTTTTTTTTTTTTTAATGAACTAAAAGCTCCTAGAAGGCAAGGGATGCTTCTTATTCTTCTGCATCTCTGTTCCAAGCAAAGGGAAGAAACTATGAGTAAGTGAATGAGTGACAAAAACACAGAGGAATACAGAAGACAACAACAAAACACACACACACACACACACACACACACACACACACACACACACACGAGGAATGGGTGCATAGTGGCACACACCTGTAATTCCAGCATTCAGGAGGCTGAGGCAGGAGAATCATGAGGTTGAGGCCAGCCTGGGCTACACAGAAAAAGATCTTGGCTCAAAGTAAAATAAAAGAAAACCCAAACAATCACACAATATTCCCCCCCCACCCCTGAAACCATAAAGAAATGAAGAGAATAGAAATGAGATCAGAGTATGATTTCATAAGTCTGCTATGTTTGCACAAAATTCGTTCTCAGATCTTCTCTGCTGGGATCTTGGCTGACATGTATTTGCTGGGGTTGACTGGATTATTTAATTGCTGTTTTCTGTCTCTAGCTGCTGTGATTATGACTCAAGTAGTGGATACATTTCTGGCATTATATAAATAATAATTATTTTAATTACAGTTTGACCTGTACAGTATATGCTAACCACATAGCTGACTGCATTTGTGTATGGATAGTCTTGAGAGCCTTAGAGAACTCTCAGATTGAAAAGATACAGAGGAATCTCTCCTCCAAGCACTTGGTAATTTTAGAATTATAACACAGAGCTGTACAATCCCAGGTAATTATAGCAAGTTTGCAGAAAGAAAAGGCTTGGAGGAAGTATATAATCAAAATGTATTTAGATAATGTAAAATTTAATTTTACAGACAAGGTTTTATTTTTGGTGCCAGGGAAAAAGAAACTGGTATGTGGCAACTTTTCAGGTTTCTTGTGAGAGGGTAAAAGTATCTGGTAGATTTAAATGAGATGTGTGTGTGTGTGTGTGTGTGTGTGTGTGTGCGTGCGTGCATGCATGCGTGCATGCGTGTGTGTGTGTGTGTGTGTGTGTGTGTGTGTGTGTGTGTACACTGGGGCTTGAACTCAAAGCCTCAAACTCTTTATGCTGGTTAATTTGGAAATACGAGTCATAAAGGCTTTTCTATCTGGGCTTTGAATCATGATCCTTAGCTCACAACCTTCTGAGTAGCTAGGATTACAGGCATGAGCCACAGCACCTGGCTTAATATTTTATTTCAGAAAGTCGAATGCAATGAGTCAAGGAAAGAAATTGGTTTCATAGACAGAAAAGGGCCAGAGAAAGTAGAAACACAGGAAAAACTCAAATGGGTTTTTCAAAGTCACCTTCCTTCTTAGGCTAACAGGAAGAAAGGCAACAGAAAGATAAGCTAACAGCAGCTTACTTTAAATTACTTTTTCTTCCTGTATGGATAAGGTAGAAAGAATATCGTGAGCTTGCTGGTTGGTCTGCTCCTGTGGCAAGTGTATCTGTTATCTCTTTAATACTGTTTTCTCTGTGGGTGGTGGCTGTTGTTGGAGGCCAGGTGCTGGGGATGGAAGTTAGGATCTTGCACAAGCTAGGCTAGTGCTCTGTAAGTGACATCCTTAGCCACTTGGCTGTTTTAAGGCAGGGTCTCCCTAGGTAGTCCTTATTGTCCTTCAACTCTGCTTCCTTCTGCCCCTCAATGCAGGGAGTACAGGTGTGCACCACCATACCCACTCTCATGGGTGTGTGTTGGGGCGAGAGTAGAGTTTGAACTCAGGGCCTTAGTTCATGCTTGTCCCCCCCACCCCCCCAGGCTGGCACTCTATGACTTTAGCCACACCTCTACTTTCAGCTTTTTGCTGGTTAACTAGAGATAAGAATCTGTTGTGTTTATCTGCCCAGACTGGTTTTGTATCTTGATCCTCAGCCTCCTGAGTAGTTAGAATTACAGACATGATGAGACATCAGTTAGTGCATGGTCCTGATCTTCGTGTGTGTGTGTGTGTGTGTGTGTGTGTGTGTGCGTGTGTGCGTGTGTGTGTGTGTGTGTGTGTGTGTGTGTGTGTGTGTGTGTGTGTGTGTGTGTGTATTCTGAGGCTTGAACTCAGGGCCTGGGCACTGCCCCTGAGCTTTTGTGTTCAAAAGCTACCACTCTTTAGCCCCAGCCCCACTTTCTGCTTTTTATGGTTAATTGAAGGTAAGAGTCTCTTGGATTTTCCTGCCTGGGCTGGCTACTATCCATGATCTTTAGATCTCAGCCTCCTGAATTGCTATGATTACAAGCATGAGCCATTGGCCCCCAGCTCCTGTCATTTTTTTTTTTTTTTTTGTTAAGTTGTGGGGCTTGAACTCTGGGCCTGGGCGCTGTCCCTCAGCTCTTCAGCTCTAGGTGAGCACTCTAGCACTTGAGCTACAGCGTCACTTCTCATTTTCTGATGATCTATTGGAGAAAAGAGTCTCACAGACTTTCCTGTCAGGGCTGGCTTTGAACTGCGATCCTCAGATCTCAGCCTCCTGAGTAGCTTGGATTACAGGCATGAGCCACCGGTGCCCAGCCTTCCTGTCATTCTTTTAATCAGCAAAGTGAAAGAAATAAGACAATTACAGAGCACTAATAAACCTCTTATTAAGCACCTACTATATGTCAGGCACTATTTCCAGATGTTTTCCTCATTCTAACTCATGTAATTTCAATAGAGGAGGAAGCGAAATAGGGTGTCAGCACTAAGTCTGCCCGCTGTCCATTTTCCCTCCATTACCTTGTGTACATGGAACACCCACACAGAGTATAGATATAATCCAGGGTGGGTAAGAACACCTTTGGGGAGACATTCCAGTTGAGAAGTCCGGAAGACTCTCCAGGGATTTGGCATTGAACTGAACTTGACCAGACAAGAAAAAGAATCTCAATTAAGTGACAATAGCTCCCCAGAGGTTTTGCCTGACTCCTCCATCCAGCCAGGACTGGTTTGGATCCCTCCTTCTGGCTCCCACATCAACTACCATTGACCTAATGTTTAGGACAGAATACAGTTCCCTGTTCATTGGTCTCTGCCCAGTGGCCATCTTTGAATGCTAGGCATCCAGGATATGCCTCAGATTTGCTGACATGATCTGTTACCAATGAATTTGTTCTGAAATCAGCTATTTTATACAATCAAGTGACTACATGTTATTTAAAATACCAGATGTAGCTGTGTGTTGGTGGCTCACGCCTGTAATCCTAGCTACTCAGGAGGCTGAGATCTAAGGATTGAGGTTCAAAGCCAGTCTGGGCAAGAAACTCCCCAATAAACCACCAGAAAACCAGAAGTGGCGCTGTGGCTCAAGTGGTAGAGTGCTAGCGTTAAGCTGAATTGCTGAGGGACAGTGCCTAGGCCCAGAGTTCAAGCCCCACGACCAACAAAATAAATTAAAATAAATAAATAAATAAGCAAATGAACAAAATACCAGATGTCCTACACAAATACTTTTTTTTTGTTTTGCCAGTCTTTGGGCTTGAACTCAGGGCCTGGACACTGTCTCTAAGCTTCTTTTGCTCAAGGCTAGCACTCTACCACTTGAGCCACAGTACCCCTTCTGGCTTTTTCTGTTTATGTGATACTAAGGAATCCAGCCCAGGGCTTCATGCATGCTAGGCAAGCACTCTACCCGTCAGCCACATTCCCAGCCCCACAAACGCACATTTATATAGAGCTATGATACAGCTAGGATTTGAAACGTATTTTTGTAGCTAAATCAGTAGGATTACCAGAGCCACAGTAAACCTTTGAGAAGTGCATGCCTTGTTGGATAATTGCATTCTAATTATCTGCAAAACTGAAGGTGGAATTTCAGATGAAAATGACAATCAGTCCTGCTTTTGCTCTCATGGAAATGCACAGGGTTCTCAGCGAGCAGAGGGCAAGCTTGCTTACTCGGCCTCGGTTCCCACAAGTGACAGGGCAAAGGGCCTGTGATATGCTTGTCAGATGGCACATTTGATGAGACAGACTATATAGAAGGAAGTCTTGTTGGTTGGCACCGGAGAGACTGGCTGTATTTAGGAAATGCCCTCAATGATCCAGTTATGATCATTCATGTGTTCTCACAGCACTACTGTCTGCCTCCTCAAATTCCATCCCCACTGTTATGTAAATGTTAGGATAATTTTAGGAAATTAGGAAGGATTTTCCTTCTCACCTTGAGGTTATTCACTTGACAGCCTGGTAGGGAAATCAGATGGAAGAAAGAACATTCTTCCTGGAAAACACTAGGAAACTTCCTAGAGACATGACTGGAGGACTAGTTGATTGACTGATTGATTGACTGATTTTTCTGTTGTTCCTGCAGCTGGAACTCAGGGCCTAGGCACTGTCTCTGACCTTTTCTGTTCTACCATTTAAGCCACAGCTCTATTTCTGGCTATTTGGTGGTTAATTAGAGATAAGAGTCTCAGGGACTTTTCTGCCCAGGATGGCTTTCAACTGTGGTCCTCAGATCCCAGCCTCCTAGTAGCTAGGATTGCAGGTGTGTGCCACCAGCACCAGCTTACTTTTTTTTGGGAGATCCAGTCGTGGGACTTGAACTCTGGGCCTGGGTGCTGTCCCTCAGCTCTTCAGCTCAAGTCTAGCACTCTACCACTTGAGCCATAGCGCCACTTCCGGCTTTTTTCTTTTTGCTTATATGGTGCTAAGGAATCAAACCCAGGGCCTCTGGCATGCAAGGCATGTGCTCTACCACTGAGCCATCTTCCCAGCCCCTCCCAGCTTACTTTTATATTAAAAAAAAATTCATTTTCTCCAGTTGCATGTGGTGCTGCATTCCTGTAGTCTTAGAACTATGGAAGCTGAAGCAGGAGAATCATCATGAATTCAAGGCTAATCTGGGCTGCATAGAGAAACTATCTTAAAACAAATCACTCATTTTCAACAACAACTTCCAAAGACCCTTGCCCCTCCCCCCAAGTACTTTTCTCACAGCCTCAACTTCCTGAGTACTGGATTACAAGTGTATACTACCATGCCACATTTCTAAGTATATTACTTTTTAAGACTTTCTTTGCCATGCTGGGAATTGAATCTATGGCTTTGTGTATGCTAGGCAAGCATATTACCACTTGAGCCACATCCCCAGCCTAAGCATATTCATATAGAAATTTATACATATGCTCACCTGAAGACAATGGTAAGAATGTTCATGCCACTATTATTCATGATTGCCAAAAAATGCAAGCTACTCAAATATCTAGCAACAGTAGAATGGGTAAATAACTGATGGCGGGTTTTATAAACAGCAACCTGGATGGATTTCATTAACAAAATATTGAATGACATATAGCATGAGTCTGTCTTGGATTTACATAAAGTGGTATTGTAGGCAAACCAAAGAAATCTGGAGTTAGGAATTGGGGAGGGATACTTTGGAAAGGGTAATATGGAAGGTGCAGGAAAGGATTGGGGGACATATTGTTTAAGGTGCTAATCAAATAAGTGTATTCATTTTGTGTGCAATCACAGAGGTATCCACATGCTTCATGTGTCTTTCTGTATGTATGTTCTACTTTGGTCACATATGATTTGCATGAAAAATAAGAGTTTGCATTTCAAGAAGAAAAGCCTGACTTCTGTATGACAATGAACACACAGTAGGTAGGAAGGCAAACCAGCCGAGAGGTTGGATCCCTGGCTAGAGGAATGTTTTGGAACTAGATATCCTGCCATGAAAACACAGGACACTTCGAGAGGGAAAATCAATGACACTCCCTAATGTCTGAATAGAGAGAGAAGACCTTCTGGATTGGGGCAAACGATATCATTACATGAGAGGGGAGAAATTATGAGAAAATCAAGTTTGAGTGAAGATGTAGAGTTTATAACTCCAGCTTTCCTGTCTTGTCTATTGGTGCAAGGCTTGTTTTGGGAAAAGGGAGAAAAAATGATTTAGAGAGCTACAGCATGGTGGCTCATGTTTGTAATCCTAGTTATCTGAGAAGCAGAGATCAGGAGGATAACAGTTTAAAGCCAGTCCAGACAAAACATTGGTGAAACCTCCATTTCAACCAACAGTGAACATGGTTCAAGTAGTAGAGTGCCTACCTGGCAATTACAAGGCCCTGAGTTCAAATCCCAGCACAACAACAACGAAGACTCAGAATACATATAGCCTCATCATTCCTAAAACTGCTTGGACAAAAAGGCAAACATTCACATAAGGGCGCTGTCCCTAAGCTCTTCAGCTAAGGCTAGCACTCTACCACTTGATCCACAGTGCCACTTCCGGTTGTTTATTGGAGATAAGAGTTTCACAGACTTTACTGCCCAGGCTGGCTTTGAATATGATCCTCAGATCTCAGCTTTCTGAGTAGCTAGGATTACAGGCTTGAGCCACCAGCTCCTGGCTTCCCCTGTTTTTTAAGCCCTGGATCTAACAAGCTAGCCCTGGCACCACAAAGGTGGCAAGGATTAGTTTGCATTCCTTTCTTGTGGACAGAAAGAAACAGAACATTTCCATCCCTTCCTCTTAAGAGTGCTGCCCTGGAGGAAAAGAATATTCCTCGGGAGAAAAAAAGAAGGAAAGGAAAACAGCAACAAGAAACAAACACCAACCAAAGAATACAGAAGAGAAAGAATAGCATGTGTTAGAAAAGAATTGTGGGAAGGTACTGATTTGGACTAAGCTCTTGGAGGCTGGAAATATAAATGGAGTCATGTTAAAGCTGTAGGGCATCAAGGTGACACTAAAAATTGTGCATGAGACTTTCAGAGAAATTAGGATTAGAGAGATAACAATTCCCCCGAAAAGGAAGCTTGAATGGGCACCTCTGCTTCAAGCCTCACACAAAAGAAGCACTCAGATAATCTGATGTTAATGAGTGGGTTATTATACTATTGTTCCCTCTTGTAGTCCCTATCTTCCAAGGAAAGTCACTTTGAAATGATCAGTCTGTTCTTTGGTTTTGTTTTTCCTGTCTTCAGATTTTTCTCTGCCTATAATACGAGCAGTTTGCTTAGACAATCAGAAAACTTAAGTTTGTTTTACAGATGGTAAGGTTGCCCAATTCATCCAACCACAGTAAAGCCCACTGAGATAATTAACTCAGTGGTTGTAACTTTCCTTTTGACACACATGGCCAAAAGTTCTGACCCAAACAACAGGATACTGAGAGCTGAGCCTAGCAAGAGAGTGTATCAGGGAGGAATTTTTTTTTTTCTTTTGTCGAGGATTCTAGGACTAACTTGAGCATGAAACAGCTCTGGATTTGCAGAGCTGATGGAACCTTCCGATGGAAGCTTCTGGTGAAGAGCGACAAGGGTGTTACGATTAGAATTGAGAAAAGCAGTTAGAACCACTGCCTGGGCTGGAGCTAGAGAGGATTCCTTTTTGCACTGGAGTCAAGAAGGAAAGAAGAGATAGTGTGGAGAAGGATCCAGAAGATAAGTATGGAAGTCTGGGAACTGAAGAGATCTTGGTGGAGTAGGCAATGGTATAGGCGGGGCGCTCAGGCTAGAGGAGACTTGGAATGTCATCCCAATAACAAATAGAACACAGGAGGAGAAACGAGGTGAGTGGTGAATATTGGGTTAGTTGGGTCGGGGTGAAAGTTCCAGTCCTGCTTCTGACAGGAGTCTTCATACTTCAGGCTAGGGAAACCTACTCGGGCCCTGAGTCATGCCTCCAGTCATTGTTTAAGAGTTTCTTAGCAACTAGATTGTTTGTGCGGAGCAGGGGATTGAACGTAGGGCTTGGCCTGAGCTGGTCCCAATACCCTACCACTACAGTCTTCGTTTTTATTTTATTTTTGCGACTGAGTCTCACACCTACCTTGGCTAGGGCTGGCCTCTAACTCAGAATCCTCTGATTGTAGTTTCCAGGGTTTATTACCACATTCACTTCCCTTCCCCCAAGCACTTAGTCACATACCTTAGTGGCCTGAGGGTGACCTCAAAGGTCACAGCTTACAGTGGAACTTCTGCTAGCTGAAGACCAGGCTGGAACAGTATGCATTTCTAAGGGTGGCTGGGGAGGTTTGAGATTGGAGAGGTCCTTACCTAGGTCCTGGTTAAAACATTTGGGAATGTTTGGCTTGATTTCAGGTACTAATTGTGGGCTCTCCCAGATTCTGAGCTGGCCTTGTGCGCCCTCTGGTGGTACAAAATCACAGCCCTGCAGAAATATAATTTAACACAGAATCCAGTGTTTTTTTCCACCCAGGTTCAGCCCCTGAACATTTTAGACATCTGCTGTATGTGAAGTCAATTCATAAGCACACTTACAGACAATGAAATATTTAACCAAGTACACACAGTAAGAGACTTGGGAGATTATGTTGTGTAATCCTTGAAAAGCTGACTTTTGGTTATCTTATTTTTGTAGTGCAGACTCAAATAGGCTGTAATTACTTAGTGGATAATTGGAAATATACCTTAATCAAAGGCAATCTCTCTGTCATTGTTTGTCAGTGAAACATTAGCTCTTGGAGTTGGAGGACAGCACGAGAATTCCTCTTATCTGGCTAAGATAACTCCACCCCCAGAATGGCAGATTTGAGATGTCTCAGTTACATTCAGATATTTTGATAGCCAATCTTAGGGAATGAATAGGTCTCTCTTGAACAATAACAGGTCTTTAGTCAAGTGTGTTCACTAGTTGTTTGCTTTAATATCATTACTGGCCTTTGAAATCACTAAAACTGGTCCTTTCCAGAGATTGATGGCTTTGTTATCTTCGTACCTGCCCAAATATACACTGTTTATGTGACCTTTATTTAATTTTTTTTGGTAAGTCATGGAGCTTGAACTATGGGCCTGGGTGCTGTCCTTCAGCTCCTCAGCTCAAGGCTAGTGTTCTACCACTTGAGCCACAGCGTCACTTCTGGCTTTTTCTCTTTATGTGGTGCTGAGGAATTGAACCCAGGGCCTCATGCATGTGAGGCAAGCACTCTACCTCTGAGCTAACTTCCCAGCCCCTATTTAAGTTTTTTAAAATTGTTATTATAAAGGTGGGGGTTATAGTTACATAACTCAGGTGAAGGGTGCATTTCTTTTTAGACAATGTCACCCTTTCCCTTGTCTCTCCCAGTTTTTCATTTCCATTCCCACCCATAAGTTATATAGTTCATTTTCAACGTAGTATCCAGTGAATATTATGTGAACTTTGTGAACAACTTAAAAATAATAGTGCATATCAAGATGCTGGTGGCTCACACCAGTAATCCTAGCTACTCCAGAGGCTAAGATCTGAGGACTGAGGATCAAGGTACAAAAAGGCAATCTGGACAGAAAAGGCCACGAGAGTCTTCAACTAATCAGCAGTAAAGCCACAAATGGAGCTATGGTTCTTGTGCTAGAGTGCTGTCTTTGAACAGAAAAGCTAAGCAAAAGCAAGAGGTCCTAAGTTTCAGACCCAGAAGAACTTGCACTCACACATGATAAATAATAACAGCACAGCATGGCTTTTTTTCCTCAGAATGTTATGCATCTCTGAATATTATCTTCTAGAGGAGTAGTTAGGGCTTCCTGTGAAACCTGTGTCTGCACCAGGGTCCACAGAGCACTGGCCGCTCTGCCATTGAATCAGGACCCAGTTTGTTTGCCATCTGTCTCCCACCTCAGAAGCTGAGTTCCTTACAGTAGTTGTCTGTCATGGCCGGTCTAGCACCATTCCCAAACAAGAGGCATTGAATAAACATTTGTCAGCTTGTCCAGGCCAAAGAAGACAACTGACTTCATTCAATTCTTATCATTCAGGCTGGGAAGTAACCCTTTACTCAAATTATGAGCTGAGAAAAATCCAGGCTTAAAGATTCAGGGGTAACTCTGGGTAGAAGGCTGAGAGATTCGTGTTCAGATGGCCAATGTCATATTATTTCTGTGAGAGAGAACCATCGTGTCCCCGCTCAGCTGAAGTGAGCAGGAAACATCACCTCCAGATCACTGGAAGCCCTGTTGCTCTCCCAAGGGCCTGGAGGAAATTGACCTAAGCTTCATGGGGTCATTACCTCACCCAGTGGGGCAAGTTTACTTTTCTGATAGCATTTTTGGCAGGGAGGGTGTGGGGGGCTGTGCTGGGTTTGAATTTAGAATCTCAAGCTTACAGGCTTGATTCCAGCCTCCTGTCCTTCCATAGCCTATTTTGACTAACAGTCAAACAGTAAACAGCTTAAGGTTCTGGAGGCAGTCTTTACAAAAGATCATGGGAAGAGAATAAAGCTGGGAGCTAGAACTCTCAGGTAGAGTGTTTGCCTAGCATGTACAAAGCCCCAGTTCCCATCCCCAACACCACAAAAACAGACAAACAAAAAGTAATGTAAAGGTTTTCAACGCTGAACATTGTTTCCTAACGAAATCTGAGTCTATAGTTCCAGCTATTCCAGAGATTGAAGCAGGAGGATAGTTTGAGCTCCAGAGCTTGGATCAGTCTGGGCAGCCTAGCAAGACCCTGTCTCAAAAAAAAGTTATACACACACATACACACATATAATGAAAATATGAGACTAGAAGAAGAGATATGATCAAGATAACTGCTGTACACCTTCTTGAGTCTCCTTCCACTTCCCTTTTGTGTCACTGACTAGCTGAAGACAAATTTGGGTACCAGGTTTGCTACCTGTATTGCCCTACAGTCCTTGTACTTGAGAGTCTGAAGCAGGAGGATGTTCAGGAATTCTAGCTTAACCTGGGTTTCAGAGTGAAACCCTGCCCTATAAAAGAAAACAACAAAAACAAAACAAAACACACCTCCCTCCCCAAATATACAAACAACAACAAAAAACTCAAACAACAAATGAAGAACATAAGACAAATGGAGTTGGCTTTGCAATATTTGAGTTGGAAGTTGTGAAGCTGCACAGGAAAGGTTTTCTTGGGAGGAGGCCTCCGTGGTCTTTAGGAAGATGTCTCACTGCACTGTGTGTGTGTGTGTGTGTGTGTGTGTGTGTGTTTTCTCAGCCCCTCTGTCCCATTGGTCGGTTTTGAATGAAGGTGGGTTTTGCATTTGTAGTTAGGATGAGTAGGGCATTTCCAACTCTCAGGATTCAAGGCTGGTATAACAGAACCATTCCATGTAAATGTCCTAAGATGGAATTTTATTTCTGTCACCTTTTCAAGAAGGCAAGAGGTAGTCAGAGGAAAGTTTGAGGTGTCAGCTAATCTGGAATCTTCCACTGCCTTGTACCCTAGCACTTGGTGTCCATTTTTCAAGGTAGCCGCATAGTCTATGAGGACTGCTGAATCACATATCCACTTTCCCTGCATTCCCAATAAGAAGACTAGACTAAGAGAATGTCCTGTACTGTTAAGGACCCCTTCTAAAAGTTACAACTACAACTTCTGCTTGTATTCCTTTTGTTTGTTGTTGTCTTTTGTTTGTTGCTGTCTTTGGTTGGTTGTGGGTCTTGAACTCAGGCCTGGGAGCTGTCCCTGAGCTTTTTTGCTCAAGGCTAGCAATCTACCACTTTGAGCCACTTCGGTGGTTAATGGGAGATAAGAGTCTCATGGACTTTCCTGATCCAGCTGGCTTTGAACAGTGATCCTCAGATCTCAGCCTCCTGAGAAGAAAGAGCCACCAGCACCCAGCTTTTGCTTTTAGTCTGTTGGCCAGAACTCTTCTTGGTGACTACCAGTAGCTGAGAGAGAGCATGATAGGAAGATTTTATTCCAGTAAGAAGCGGAAGAAAAGCAGTCTCTAATACTGAGTTGGAAAGGGAGAAAAATACATAACCCCAGTCACTGCAATCCAACACCTATTTTGTTTTGTTCCTGAAAGGTAGCTCTGTCTGAGGCTGGGTGAGTAAGGGCCTGAGAAGTAGAAACATGGTATCTGTTATCCTTAGGGCAAAGACTTAGCTTTAACCCTCCTTTAGGTCAGTGGGTGACCTGAAATCCAAAAGTGGATATAAACATAGAAAGGCAATCCACTTTTGCCTGTCATATTAACTAAAGCTCCCATGTTTTCTTAGAATTTTCATGGTCGTTCATAAATATAACCTCCTCCACAAGTCTGGCTACAGTTTATTCTGCTTCATTTTTGATAGGGGTGGGGGTGGGGAAACCTGCTCTTTACATTCAAATAAGCCCTATTGTATAGGGAAAGCAGAATATTCAGGAGATAAAGATGCCCCTAATTCCTTGTCAACATCTTATCTTCCTAATGGGAAATACAGGACTTACCCAAATTTCTGTTCAGCTTTTTCTTCCAATTTTAATCCTTCCTGTGAGATCCCCGCCCTCCTCCAAATTATCACATTTAAAGTAGTCTTGTCATTTTCCTTCCCAAAACCCTTCCATGTTGCTCAACTAAGTTCAAGGTATCGCCAACAGCCTAGCCTCTGGCCCCCTCCCATAGATTGGGACTTCCCAATCTTCCCAATCTAATCACTTTTTACTTTCTCCAAACCTAGGAACCAATCAGGAGCCAGGGAAAGAAACTGCTTTGCTGGATCCCTCTGGTGGCCTCCACGCTTCTTGTCTAATTTCTACTCTGTGTCTGTCCTGCCATTCCTACTGTCTTGTCCCACATTTCCTTGCAATGCAGGTTGGATTCTTTTGTTGTTGTTGTTGTTATTGATCATGGAGCTTGAACTCAGCCCTGGGCGCTGTCACTGTGCTCTTTGGCTCAAGGATATCACTCTACCACTTTGAGCAGGAGCTCCACTTCCGATTTTCTGGTGGTTAATTTGGAGATAAAAGTCTCATGGACTTTCCTGGCTGGGCTGGGTTTGAACTGTGATCCCTTCAGATCTCAGCCTCCTGAGTAGTGAGGATTACAGGCCTGAGCCACCAGTGCCAGGTAAAGCCTGGATTCTAGAATAGAAGGCCTTCACCACTTCTAGGGTTCTTCCAGACTGGACTGCTGAAAGAGTGAAAGCTGTTATGAATGTCTTTACTTTTGAGAACTTTATATTCTCTCTCATCTGCAACCCCAAGTACAAGAGGAATGTGCTCCTTATTCCTCTTAATTTCTGGGAGAACGCCTCCCTTTTATAAGAAGCCCTTTCCAATGCCTTAGCTGAGGTTTAGCTTCTCCTCTACCCCCAGTTTTGCAACTTTGTTCAGCTGGTCCATTAACCCAAAGAAGCTGGGCTTGGCACTTAGCAGCAATCACCTTGAGCATCATAGGTGGGGCCAGTCTCTAATTCTTTGTGCTGGTATTAGAGCTTGAACTCATGACCTAGACTCAGAACCTGGGTACCATCCTTGGTGCTTTTTTGTTTTTGTTTTGTTCAAGGCTGGCACTCTACCACTTGAGCCTCAGCTCCACTTTGGGCTTTTTGGTGGTTAATTGGACATAAGAGTCTCACAGACTTTCCTGCTCAGGCTGGCCTTTGTACCTTGGATCTCAACCTCCTGAGTAACTAGGATTACAGGTGTGAATCACTGGTGCCTGGTTTCTATTTTGTTTCTATGTACAGTATATTATTGTGAATATAAGCTACATGATTTACTTTGGATATGATTCAGTCTCTGAGATAATACGGAGAGTTCCCTCCCACACACACCCCCTCTCTCCCCCCGGATTTTCTCATTTAAGAGATGAGCAAAGAGCCCAGGTTTCACGGTTGTTGTTGTTTTTTCTCTCTCTTTACAATGTGTCTCTGTAGAAGGTAGAAGACGTAGGGCTCTGCTGTCCTCCAGGGACTTCCGAGGACAAGGCCTTTCTTCAGCAAGTCTGACCTAAACAGAGCCAGCCCTCCAGAGCCCCTGAGCCCCAGCTGTGTGTTGGAAAGCTGGCTGGTAAGGCCCCTAATAAAGAGCAGACCTCCCAACCTCCTCCCCTCCTCCCTCCCCCACCCGCTCCACCGGCTTTTCAAATTAAAAGCAACTAAAACCTAAGGCCCGAAGACAAGGAGAGCGGAGCGCGGGACAACCTATTGTTGGGTGGAGGAAGCCGGGCTCTCTCCCCAGTGAAAGGAAGGGCATCAAAAAGCCAGATTCAGGGCCCTGGCCCTGCCACACCCATCCAGGGTTCCCAGAGAGTGTGTGGGCCACCTGCGCGGCTCGGGGCAAGCTCTGGTCGTCAGCGAGGACTATCCATCACAGGCCCCAGTCTTTGGAACGGAGGGAGCCTCTGATCACCATCGCCGGAAAAGGCTTTTCGGCTGCTCCCTGGGAAGACCCAGGGACCGCGAAGGAGATGCTGCAGCTTTCCCCCCTAGCCAGCAACCACGAGGAAGAGGAGGTGGACACGGAGTCTTGGAGAGAGGCTAAGAGTCACCCCAGACGACACAGGCCTGTTGGACTAACTTAAAAGGAGCGTGCAAAGAGACTTCAACCCTTTGACCCTCGGCTGGGGCAAAGCCCTCCTTCTGTCTTAAAGTGGGGTCCACACCTATGTGCTCGGAACCCACGATCCGTCCCCACCCCCTCCCCCAGTCCCTCAGCTGGGCCCTAAGGGGCGGCTCCAGAGGTAAAGAGGGTGGTGGTGGGGGAGAGGCGGGGGAGGGAAGGGGCCCTCGGCGCCGTGTTCTCTTGCCCACCACCAAACGGCCCCGAGTTTTCAAATTCAGAAGCCCGAAACCCCTTCCCTCCCCCCCCCGCCCCCGTCCCGCCCATCAACTTCATTGAAAAGCAATTCACAAGTTGGTTTGTGCAAAGTGATTTCACAACTGACAGCTTTGAAGGTTGTGAACACCTTTTAAGTCTTCGGCCAAAGGGGCCTTCTGCGTCCCCGCACCCCCCACCCGAGCCGTGGGGAGCGGAGGAGGGAGGGCGCGGAGCTGCTCCCACGCCGTCGGGGGACGCACGCAGCCCGGGGTGCAGGGCGGGAGGTGACCGTGTCGATGCGGTTGTAAGAAGCTGACGGCACCCTCTTTTCGAAGGCCAGCCCACGTACGGCTCCCCCTTACGTTTGGCACCCAAGTTCTTGGGCCCCGCGGGCCTGAAAGCGTAAGGCCCGAACTACCGCCCTTCTGGATCCCACTATTTCGAGGTTGGGCCTCCTTCCCCAGCGGGGTCCTAGACGCCCGGACTCTCCAGGATGTGTGTGTGTGTGTGTGTGTGTGTGTGTGCGCGCGCGCGCGCGCGCGCGTGCGTGCGCGTACGGCAGTGGGGGGCACTAGGTGGTTGAAAATCAAAATCTGGGTGCCAATCGGATCCTTCGCCCAGGAGCCCAGATCCACAGGGCGTCGGGGGTCCCCGAAAGGCGTCGGAGCAGGAGCCCAGCAGCTGATAAAGTCATCCTGCAGCCGGCTTCGCCCAGGCCGCCCAGCATGTCCACTGCAGCGGCCCCAGGACCACCCAGTACCCCGGGCGTCCCGGGAGAAATCTGGAAGGATCTTACAACAACAGGGGCATAGCTCAGCTTCTCCCCCCCCCCCTCCCAGCCCCCGCCCGGCCCCTCGACGCCCAAGAATGAGTGACAGGCGCACAGCCGACCTTTCCCACTGGCCAGGACAGGGGTGGGCGGACGACTCCATTCAAACCCGCCTATGGGCAGGGGTGGGCGGGGGCAGGCCTGGGTTCCAGGTCTCCTGCCTCTAGGTTGCACGGGACCACTTGGGTTTATTTTGCTTTTGCAAGGGAGGCAGATGTTGACCGGTCTCCATCTTTGCTCCGCTCAGACCGGGGGGTGGGGGTGGGGTGGGAGTAGGGGGTGTCTCCCCTCCCCCCCAACCATTTGGTTCTGAGTCACCCTCCCCCCCCCACCGGGGCGCTATCTGCGTAGTCAGCTCCCCCTCCTCACTTCCCCGGCCTTTAAACCTGGGAGAATGTCACACATGGAAACCTTTAGCAAATGTTTGTTAATGATCATAACAAAGGCATCATTCAAATTAGGCAGGTAATTACTACCAGAAGGACAAACTGGGGGCCTGCTGGCTCATCCATTTCTCTCTGCTTCAAACTCCTGAGTTTACCACCCCGGGACACCCTCCCCCCCCTTCCCAGCCCCTTTAAAGCTCTCCAAAATGAATTGTGCAGTTAGCATTTGTGGACCAGGAACGCTGGGGCCTTGGGTGCGGGGTCCCAGGCGGCGGGACAGAGCTGGTGGGGCTGTCTCCCCCACCCCCCCCGCCCAGGCTCCCTGCCTTGTCTCCCTCTCTTGGATAACATATATATATATATATATATATATATATACACACACACACACATATACACACATATATGTGTGTACATGTCTCGATAAATCTATATACATATACATACACGTTAAACGAATATATTCATATATATATATATATATATATACAGGAATATATGTCTATACATACACCCAGCTCAACTGATCTTTAATAACAGCACGAACGCCTGCCCAGCTTGGCCTGTCACTGCGCACACTCTCGACTGTGCGTTGGAGGACCGTGGTTCGCGGCCGTCCCTCATCTACAAGCATTACGGTATCCTGTTAGCATTCCACACAAGGGGCTGTTCATCCATTCGCCCTCAATGATTTCCTGAAGGCACGAACATGTGGAAGTAATAGCTAGCGCGGCAGCAGCCCGAGCCGAGGCAGCACCCGAGACGGGCGCGCGGCAAGGCACCGGGGAAACGAGCTCCCCGGGCCGGCCCACAGGCGCCCTTCCCCGCGCCCGGCACCCTCCCGTCCTTGTCCAAGTCAGGCACGTCCCCGTGCTCTTTAGAGGGCTTCCCTGCGGTCCCCGGCGTCCCCTACCCCGCGACGGTCACTGGAGGTGCCCATCTCAGCCTGCCCCTCCCCCTGCCCATTTTGAGTGGGGTGCGGGCGAGATGGTGGGGGTGGGAGAGGACAGGGGGTAAAGGATAACCCCCCCCCCCACACACACACACTGAAACAAGAGAATTCAAAATTAGAGCGCAGGACGCGAACGCCCGCCCCTCCCCCGCCTTGCTGGGAAGCCCCACGGGCCCAGGTCTGGTTCCTGGAGCGCCAGCGCCCCCTTTCCCTCGCCAGCGGTAGCGTCTCAGCCCAACACTCTTGCTTGGTGTCCTGGGGCCCTTAAGGTTGTGACCCAATTCTCAACTCCCGGGACTTTTGTAGGGTCGGATCCATTCAGGGAGTAGAGCTCAGGGACAGCCAACAGAACCCCCGTTCCTAGGATGCGAGGATACCCGGCGTAGAATCTCCAACCCTCAAGACTGGGCCTTTACGTGAGACAGAAGCCAGAGCGACCCCCCCTCCAAGATGACCCCCGAAAACAGAAGGTACGAGGTAACTAGCTCCTAAAGAGGAAAGGCATTCTGCGAGAGAATGTTCCAAACGTACGCAGACCCTCAGTCCTACTCGTAACCCCCTGTCAGACTCCAGCCAGCCTTTCAAAAACTCACCAAAGTCCTATTAGAATCAACAGTTAACTAATCCCATTAAAGGATTAGCAACGACGCGGCCACTTTCCCCGAGAGATCCCCTAGTTCAAAGACGCGAGGCCGCTGGGGAGATGTCTCCCCCAAATTCTGCTTGGCCCAGGAGTTTCTATCTAGAGAAGGGGCAAGGCTCGGTTCCAGATTTATTTTCTCTACTAGGCATTATCTGCAATTCGACGCGTTGTTTTTCTTCTGTGAAGAAAATACAAACTACAGCGACGTAGGAAAATAGCCCCCAAACTGGGAGGCAAGCTCATTCTGGAAATGATGGGCTATTTGTAGTTTCACGTAACTTCTTTTCCCGGCAGAGCGACAACCCCCGCCTCCACCCCCACCCCCACCACGCCAGCCACCCCCACCCCATCTGGTCTCTTTCTCCCCGCCCCCCAGTTGTTGTTGAAGTTTGGGGGTTGGGACAGGACCCCTTGATTGCATAAGAGCAAAAGGCGAAATCTGGAGGCTTGCGAGATTGAGTGCGCAGTGAGTTCGAGGGTAACTTTTATTTTGAAGAGGCTGAAGGGAGGGGGGGCTTCATTTCCTGACAGCTATTTACTTAGAGCAAATGATTAGTTTTAGAAGGATGGACTATAACATTGAATCAATTACAAAACGCGGGTTTTGAGCCCTTTACAGTTGGAGCTAGTGGGAGAGAAACGGAGACTGGAACTACGGAGAGGATTGGAGGCCTGGGGCGGACGGCTCTACCCCCATGTGTAGGATTTTCCTTGTGGATTGACAGTCGGAGAAGGTAAGGGAGGAAGGAAAAAAATAAATTTTGTTTCGGAGGGAAATCCTTGATCAGATCTTGGAACTGGAAGACACGAATGCTCTTCAAACTTTGAGCAATGAGGGAAAGGGAAAAAAATGGAGCTGATTTCTGTTGTGTTCCCAGAAGAGAAATTTTTTTTCTGGATAAACTTTATTGAGCAGGGGGCATAACCATAGAGTTAGAAAACCTGGAGATTAACACACACACACTCTCTCTCACACACACACATTCCCCAGACCTATTTTTAAAAGTAGTGTTTTTCTAAGAACCCTATGGCCTCCCCAAGAAATTGTTTAGGCTTACATTTTTGAGGTCTCTTTCGAGGTGGGGGTGGATTCTGGCATGAACACCAAGGGGCCCCGGGGAGTGGAGGCAGAGGTGTTCGCCCTCTTCTTGGCAGTGCGTTCTGGAAGCGACAGGTTTTTAATGACTATTTTCATTCCTTGCCCGGCAGTTTGGCGGGACAGCGCTGCAGTCGGTGGGGCTGGTGGGGTGCTGTAGCTCGGCGTTGGTGTCTCGCCGAGTGGGGCGCGGGGAGGGGGTTTGGGAGGCAGAGGAGGTGTGAAGGGCTCAGCTGGAGGAGATCGGACCTTAGGTGCCAGCCGTGTGCACATGGCGCCAGCCAAGCGCGCGTAATTACTGGACGGCACTGCTCCTTGTGCGAGCCCGGGGTGGAGGGGCGGGGGGGTGTGTGGGCAGGCCAGACTCTGCACGGCCGTGGCTGCTGCCAGGCCGGGTAGTGGGGCGCGCGTTGGGGGGGGGGTAGCGGGGAGAATTTGAGGCCCTCCCCGGTGGATAGACAGGGGTCCGGGTAACGGGCGCCCGCCCTGCGGTGCGCTCTGATTGCGCGCCCGTCCCGGAGGCGGCGGCGGCGGCGGCGGGGCGCGGGCGAGCGGTCTCGGGGTAATGACAAACACATTTGGCCCCGAGTGAAGAAGTCGTCGTCGGTGCCTCACATTCCAGCAACTGGGATTTGAGGAATTTGGAGCTGCACGCCAAGGGGCCCTCATTGTGCGCCGTGGTCCCCACCCCCACGCGTCTCCGCTCGCCTGCTTCCTCCGTGGAATCTGTCCCCCCCCCCCTCGCTGAGGGGCCCTGGGGCCGGGTGGCGTCTCGATCGCGGCCCCGAGGCGGAAAGAGGCGAGGTGTTTTGGAAAGCGTTGCCACCGAGAAGTTCGGGACTGTAGGAAACCGACACGCGGGGGGGGGGGGGAAGGTAAGGCAGAGAGGTGAGCGGCAAACGTCGGTCGCCGTCGGCAGGAGAGCCCAGGGCTCTCTTTCTTTCTCCCCCCCCTCCCCCGCCCCGGTGCTTCTCTGGCGCTGGGATGCGTGGCAGTGGCGAGGGCGCGCACCCGCGCTTCTGCCTCCTCCGCCTCTCAGAGGATCCCTGGGTTCATCTTCCCAGCTCCGATCTCGCGGCGGCCTGCCCAGTCGGCTTCCCGGGGGGGGGGTCTCTGCTCCTCTCCCCCCCCCTGCCTCCACCGTCTACCTCGAACGAAATCGGTTTAGACCTGGGAGGGGGAACTGCCCCCCGAAGCGCCCGGGGGCGCGGGCGGGGTCCTCCAGACTCTTGGAGGCCGCGGGATCGAGGTTCTGTTTGGAAAGGGAGTGCGACCGGATCCCAAGAAGCGGTGATCGGAGCCCGAGCGCCCGAGGCCAGGTGTGCGGGAGCTGCCGGGGGCTTGGCGACGCGCCTTGGTCAGAAAGGAAATGCTGTCTGCGCGCTGTGAGTCCCTCCCGCAGCCGGTCCGGCCGGTCCCGCCCCGGGATCCCTCTGCCCGGCGGAGACTCGAGGGTGTGCGGGAGTGCCTGGGGGGAGCCTGTCCCTCAGCTCGTCCCCGAGGACCGGAGTTTGAGAAGCCCGGCTGGGGAGAAAGCCTGGCTGGCTAATCCCCGTCGCGTCTGGCCACTCCGCGCCTCCTGGCTGCCTGGAAAAGCCCGGGACTGGGCGGTGTGGGAAATGGCTTTTTGGCTGCGTGGCCGAATTGCTCAATGTTTTGGATTGACTTGCTCTGTTCCTCTTAGAACCAAGGAACTTTTGGGGGGAGCCAGAGGCGTCCTCTAGGACCCTACATTGCGCCGGACTAACATCCCCAAACTCTGGGAGCCTCTAGAGGAGAGAAAGGGTCGCGCCCGGCCTCTGCACCCCATCTGCCGGGGGCCCCCCGCTGGCTGAGATTTTACACAACTCTTCTCTGGGTGGCAGAACGGGGACCCCGGCGTTTCCTCTCCCTCCCCTCCCCCACCTCCTTTCCACACTCCTTTAATTTGGCGGGGGGGGGGGGTTCACTTCTTTGACGCCTCAACAGGCCAAGGCCTGGCTGATTCCGCTCCGACACTCATCCCGCTTTGCTGTGGAGCGCAGCTATGGATGGTTCTCCTTGGGGGGTTGACTCCAGGACAGCTGGACCCTTGCTAGCCCTGCGGGGGTGAAAGCAAGAGGGGGGTACGCCCGAGTGATCCCGTCGCGCCCCCTGCCCCCCCCACCTCGACGTCCGGGTCCTTAGATCGGCAGGAACGCAGAGCCCAGCTCGGGCTCCGCCGTCGACGCTGAGGCTGCTTGGCTCTCTCGCTGGGGGCGGGTGGGGGGGGGAGTCACGGGGGGCGGGGCCTGGGGCCGGGGCCGTTCCAGCTGCCAAACGCGCCTGGCGCCGAGGCGGGCCGGTTCCTCTGCCTCCTGGGGACCGGCCGTGGGCGGCGCGCGTCCCGGGGACGCGGTGGGCAGCGCCTGCCCGCAGACCTCTGGACAGCGCACGCCCTCTGGCCTCCGGGGAGCTGCGTGCGCCCAGGTCACACGGTGCTGGCGGAAAATCTGGTCCATTCTGGAGAAAGCGTAAACGTTGGCCAGGTGACGGAGAGGTGCGGTTCCCGGTGAGCCTCACGTCCCGTCCCGCGCGCGGATTTACCCGTGTAACGGACTTTGGGGAAGCGCGGCGCAGGGGAATCTTGGGGGATCGCCTCCCGGCGGGGTGTTGCTTTGTCAGGGGGGGTCAATTGCTCCAACCCCCCCCCCCCATTGCACTGTCGTTAGTCCTCGGCTCGGCGGGTCGCCCGTCTTTACCTGAAGTGGCTCGGTGGCATGCTCTTTGTTTTAAACTGCCGGACGGAGTGGAGATGCTACTCGGAGGGGACGGATCAGAGCAAGCCCGGGACTTGGGGCGCCTCCTTCCTGGCCTCCTGCGGTTCCCTCTCCCGAGCGAACCGGGGGTGGAGGGGTAGGGGGCTGGCGGGCGCACAGTGTGCGCGGAGGCCAGGCGGCCGTTGGGTAAGGTGGGCGCCGCAGCACGCACTCTTGGAAAGGTGAAGGAAGGGCGCGCAGGCTGGGCTCGCCCGGGCGGCCCCGCCAGCCCCGGCCCGGGCCGTTGGTGGTGGGACGCAGTGTGACTCTCGGGCCCACAGGAGGCGCTGGCGGGCGCCTGTAACTCTAACCCCTCCACCCCGCCCAGCCCCTCTCAGGTCTCAGCCGAAAACAATGCAAACGCCCTGAGTCCAGCCCAGGGCGCGCCGGGCCTCCGCAGCTCCGCGGCTTCGGGCTCGTTGGGAAAAGAGGGAGTGTGGGGAAGGGAGGGAGGGGGTTCCCGGAGCTGGCCGGCCGGAATCGCCCCAATCTCAGGGCGATCGATCCGCAGAATTCGTGGAGGAGGTGGAAGGGGAGGCAGCCTACGCGGCGTGTATGTGTGTGCGCGCGCGTGTGCGCGCGTGTGCGTGTGACCGGAGGTGCTGGGTGCGGACCGTGGTCGGAGCTGTGGGTGTGGGCGATCCGGAGCCAGAGGTGCGGACCGCAGCCAGCCTGGTAAGATGCGCGGGGCTCCGGCGCCCCCTAGCGAGGTCCCCGGAGCGCTCCCTGCGCCCAGCCGGCCCCGGGCGCGCTCGGGCGCAGCTGTGCGGGAGGAGCGCAGCACCGGTGTCCTGTTGCGGGGCGCAGGGGCGGGGGCTGCTGCCTTAGATGTTCGGCTCATTTGGCTCTCGTTTGCTTTTCTTGGAAGCGTGGAACGGACGCTCTGCAGGCCTGGGTGGGCCTGGGGAGGGGAGGGAAAGGGGGAGACATCGGGTGGGCGAGGGGGGAGGAAGAGGTGGGAAACTTGGCTTTGGGTTGGAGACTTGGGGCCTCCGAGGGGAGCGACACGCACAAGTCCCCTGGCCTCGCCCGCGGCCTGTGTGGCTGTTGGTTTCTTTGTTTTTGTTTGGTTTACGACCCCGCGTGATGGTGCAAGTCGGAACATTTGTTTCCAGTCCGCTGGGCTGCCCCCACCCCCACCCCGGCGGGTGGGTTTAGGAGGGGGTGACCAGGGCGTGCAAACAGACCGGGCATTGCGGTCGAGGAAGGGCGGCGTGACGGAGCCCTGGGGTCGCGTCCCTGCCCGGGAGGGCAGAGACACCAAGCACTAGAGCGTGTGTTCCCCCCAAACCCGAGTGGAGAGTCCTCCATAACCTTCTCGGCCTAGGTGGGCAGCAGTGTTTTCCTGGCTCTCCCGTGGTCCGATTTCCTGGCGCGAGTGATGAGGAGGAGGAGGAGGAGGGTGATAAAGGTGATCTGATGACCGACCTATCTTGGGCCTCATTCTCCAGGGGCTCAAGAGATTTAGGCATTGTTCAACAACAGTTTTGTTATTTCTCCTCCCATGCTGTAGCTTGCAATTGAGGTCACCACGAAAGCTAAAAAGTACCATGGGAGAAAGGAAGAGGTTGTAAATTAAAAGTTAGGACGTTTTAGGTCAGAATTGGTCGCAGTGGCGCTTGCTTGTCGGGATGCTCCTCTTTCCTTAGGCCGACACTGCCATCTGCTGGCCACGCTGAAGAACTGCCATGTCCCCATGGGCTTCCCGGAGATCGCAAACAAGTAGAGACCCATCAGGCAGATGGATTTTTTCACCCACGGGCTTTACTCTCCTGCAACAATCATTGGATAGAAAACGTGTATTTTATGGACTTTTCTGTAATTTTATGCCTTTTTTGGAGGGGTGCTGGACATGAAATATAGGTCCTTGCCCATGCTAGGCAAATGCTGTACTACGGAGCTATATCCCTAGCTCCTTACTTTAATTGTTCATCCTTTTCATTTGTATAATGGACAAAGGGTTTACCTTCCTCCCTCCTCTGCTTATCGGGGCTGATCTGCCAGTAAGATAAGTGGGTATTTAGATGTCTGTTTTTAACTGAGTGGCTATTACATGCTGCTACTCTTAAGGTTGTTCATTTTCAGTTACATCAATTTCGAAACAATCAAAAGGAAGTGTCGTTTTTCTCCTAAGGCTGAATATCTAGTGCAGGGGGGAACGGAAAGGTTTATGGGCGCAGATTGTTCCCATAAAAGTTCTTCAGCCGCCACCCATTCCTGGAATGTGTAATGGGCTCCAGGAGACCAAAACAACAGCAGGGTCTGCTTGGGTGCGGGTCTGGAATCACACTCTGGTCTGGAAAACAGAGCGGTTGCCATTGACACAGACCTGCTTTGGGGTTGCCCAAGGCGGAGTAAAAGGCTTCTGAGAAAAAAAACCAAGATGTGTAATTTTCAGTTAGAATTAACTTTTGGAGAGCTGAAATTAACGCAACCTCGGAAATCTGAGCATTGAGGTCACCATGGCTCTCAAGCTGGGAGAGTCTGCTGTGGTCTTTAATTGTGCCAGGGTGGGGTGAAATTCGATAGGCGCTGGTTCTGCAGTGGGAAGCATTCATTGGTGTGGAAGCTGGTGTAGGAACCAAGTGGAGCCATTGCATTGCTCACCTCTGATATGCTTTTGCCTAACATGTCTTCTTTGTTTATAAAGTCACCAGTTCAGTAGCTCTTCACTTGTTTGCAGGGGAGGAGATGGCATACTTCAAGAGAAAGGGTAGTTGTATATGGTGGTGCTCACCTGTGATCTCAGCACGTAGGCTAAGACAGGAAGATCTCATGTTGGAGGTCAGAAAGAGAGCAAAGGAGAGAGAATAAAAATGAACAGTAGCTGTGATCAGGTTTGTTTCTGTGTATGGGACTGTTGGCTACCCCAAGGTGATCGCTGACACGTAAGAATGAGCTGCTTGCCTGAGGAGAATCAAAACTCAGATCCACTTTCCACAGAGCAAGTTGTGTGGCTTCCAGGGTTTTACTGTCTGTGTGTGTATGTGTGGGTGGGTGCGTGCGTGCATGTGTGTACGTGCATGCTCACACACCTGTGCCAGTGCTAGGGATTAAACTCAGGCCTGGACACTGTCCAGGGACACTGTCCCTTAACCTTCTTGCTCAAGGCTGGCACTCTACCACTTGAGCCACAGTTCTACTTCCAGCTTTCTGCTGGTCAATTAGAGATAAGAGTCTCAAGGGCTTTCCTGCCTGTGCTGGCTTCTCGATCCTCAGCTCTCAGCCTTCTGAGTAGTTAGGAATACAGGGGTGAACCACTAGGACCTGGCAAGGGCTTCGCTTTGTTAGGAAAGAGAGGCTGAAGTAGCCATCTGAAGTCACCATCTTCTAACTCATTTTAGGAACATGCAGAGGAAATCAACATGAAAACTCAAGTATATATGATAAAACCATGCAAGTTCTGCCCTTGCATGGTATGGTGGAGCAGGCAGGCTTCAGGTATCATTAGTTTGGTTTATAGAAGAGAAGTGGTAGATGAATGCCAGATCTATGATCCAATATGGTATCTGTGTGTTTTTCCTGAGAGAAGGAATACAAAGGGAAGAGGAGGGGGAGAAGTCATGCCCCCTGCCGAAGCTGTTTTCCTGACGCTCAGTTTCTCTAACCTCTGGCAATACTTCTTGAGATGTTAAGAGAGGATGCAGTTGGAAACCCCATGTAAATTTGGCATGAGAGGAAATAATATTTCCAAAGAAGATGTATGTGGAGTGCACTGTTCCCCTCTCTGTGGTGGTTTGCTCTTGCTGACTGCAGTACCTGTGTCGCTAGTAGCTCTCTGTACATCTGATTTGTGGCTCTGGGATGGGGGTAACTGACTGAGGATGAGCTACCACTCCCAGGGTAGAAAGGCCCTGAGAATAGCAAGATTCCCTCCCAGAGCTCCTCACTCCAAGCCTTCAGGCTTCTAGCCATCCTGGTACTGGCCAGCACCTCCTCGTGGGCAGACTGCAATTCTTCCTGAGGAAATGCACATGAGTAATGACATGAAACTTCACAAATAACCTGGGTTTCTAGCCAAGGAGCTGCTCTTATCAGAGACAGGAGTTTGAAATCTTTAGCAAACACATGTTGATGCTCAGGATTCATACCACTATTACTTGCTTGGGGGCCCTGTTTCCATTGCCCACTTTGGATGTCAGTAAATAATCCCTTTGGCTTCTGGTCCACTCTATCTGGACACACAGAAGGAAATGTGACAGGGGCCTGGCCAGGATCGCATGGTCTGCAGAGCCTGTTCTGTAAATGCACTGAGCTCAGCAGTACTTGAGAGATGCATCATTGGCTAGCCTCGAGGCAGAAATCCGGATATAAATGTGATAACACACGAGAGAGAGTCAGGCTGGTGCTGCAAGCTTCTTTGAAGTTGGCTAAGTGGATTATCAGCTGATGTGTTTGTGAATAAACTCACCATCTCTACTGCTAATTGAGGTATACCAGGCCACCAGCATGCCTCTGCGACCATAGCAATATGGAAATCCCATGTCCTGACACCTGCCAGGATCCTCAGAAGCCCTACTTCAGTCAGCACCGTGCAAATAGAGCCTGGGTTCACAGCTCTGCCATTGCTTTCTTTGCTCTGGGGTGAGCTGAGAAGGCATGGAGCTCCCGCTGGCATCAGGAAACAGTGGGGCGCAGACAGCAGGACAGGGCTGAAGCAATGACCTTTCCTTAAGCGAGACTCTATAGTAGAGTAGTAACAATATGGCCTTCTCTTCTCCCAGATTTGTGTTGGAATCCTCCCTCTGCCTGAGTTATTTGCTAAACTTCTCTGGGCCCCAATTGCTACTTACAGTCAATTATGTCTCTCTCTCTCTTTCTGTCCTCTCTCTGTCTCTGCCTCTCTCCAATGACCCCCTCCTCCTTCTCAGCATTGCATCTCCAAATAAACTCAGTTCCTTCCGGACTTTTCTGAAGTCAAGATCTGACTTCTGCATCTAAGCCTATGTAAAGCATGGTCAGGTACCATCAAGCCTGCTGAGGCCTCTTCATCAAAAAGAAATAAAGGAACACAAAACAACGTTAGCTAAACAAGGTGGATGTCGAGCCCTTCTTCCCTAATTTAAAGGCTAGTCACTCAAATCATGTGCACATACCTTACTTCTAAAGTCAGTGAGGGATGGGCTGGGTGTCATCAGCTCACTCCATTACATGAACTGACTTGCAACAGGACCTGGGTTCTAGGATGTATGGGTTATCTTTGATTTTGTGCTAGTATTGGGGCTTGAACTCAGGGCTTTTCACTCTTGCTTAGATCTTGGGGGGCTCAAGGTTGGTGTCATGCCTCTACTTCTGACTTTTCTTTTTTTTTTTTTTTTTGCTGGTTAATTGGCGGTAGGAATCTCATGGGCTTTTCTGCCCAGGCTGGCTTTGAATTTCAATCTTCAGATCTCAGACTCCCGAGTAGCTAGCATTTGCAGGTGTGAGCCCCTAGAACCTGGCTTGGATTATCGTCAAGCTTTTGTTTCTGCTCAGGTCCCAATTGTAGAGGAAATGACTCCTGACGAGTTGAAACATGAAGCAAAAACTGCTGCACCTAAAAGCAGAAAATCCATCATGTTGTTTGCATTCTTAATTTAAATTATCTAGAGGAAGAGTTTTTCTGTATCTAGGAGACCCTATGTCAAAAATAACTAACGGCAAGATGACATGCCTTTAATCCTTGTTGGGCAAGAAGCAGAGGACTGGATTCAGGCAAAAATATGAGACCCTATGTCAAAAATAACTAAGCAAAATAGGATAGGAGGCAGGGCTCAAGTGGCAGAGCTACTTGAGTGAGTGGGAGGTCCTCAATTCAAACCCAATGCCACCACCACTAAAAAAGTGTTTAAACTTTAGATCTATTCTGTCTCAAGGCTTCAACTGGGCTATTTGATTCTTTCTGCTTAACATATTAATCGAAGGTCCAATTTTAGACCAAAATGAGGCCAGTAACATTTTCTATTGTGCAAGGTCTGAATAGAACCAACATGAAGGTTCTTTTTTTTTTGGTCGGTTGTGGGGCTTGAACTCTGGGCCTGGGTGCTGTCTCTGAGCTCTTCAGCTCAAGGCAAGTGCTTTACCACTTGAGCCACAGCACCACTTCCGGTTTTTCTGGTGGTTTGTTGGAGATAAGAATTTCACAGACTTTTCCTGCCAGGGCTGGCTGTGAACCGTGATTCTCAGATCTCAGCCTCCTGAGTAGCTAGGATTACAGGCATGAGCCACCAGTGCCCGGCATGAAGGTTCTTTTCTATTGGCTAATTCTGTTTCTGTTTGACATTTGCAGTTTTCCACAGCTATGGGGACTTCCCATCAGGCCTTCCTGGTCTTCGGCTGTCTCCTCACAGGTATGCATCTTGTCCTCTAGGTCTTGGTCCTTGGGATCCTTGCTTCTAAGTTCTGTGACCTGTGGGTCTGTTACCTGCACGGTGAGCACAGGCCAACCCCTGGGGAAGAGAGATAGAAAGTTCTCTGAAACCACTGCAAACTTTCATTTCCCTTTCTATATTGCACTAATTCCATTTCAAAAGAGTGCCCTCTAGTGTCGGTTTGAGGCTATGCATAGTCCTGCCATCGAAACTGTATAAGCCTAAACTTCATAACTACCCTCTTCCCTGCCCATGGCCTGGCCTTCCTGAAGAGGCAGATCAGATCAATTCAAGCATGACCAAAAGAAAAAAGGACAGAACATTCCTGGGTTGAGACGTGGCCGAAGTGGCAGAGTATCTGCCTAGCAGGTGCCAGGCCCTGAATTCAAATTCTTGTATGGCTAAAAAAGAAAGAACAGAGCTCTCTTGTCCTCTCCAGCCTGCTTGCCCCAATGAAGGATGCTTTCTTAAATAAGTTGGTACGTGTCATTGACAGAAGAGTGTTTGGCTCATGGGAAATCTTACCTCTTTCTCTGCCATGCCTATTTGTTAAAACATTTTTCAGATTTTCTAAATTTTCATCCAGGTCTTAACTACAACTACCAATGTTTCCCCTAAACTTGGCTGGGGTCCCCATATTAGGGTCTTAGGAAGAGTGGCGGCCATTAACTAATAATGAATTAAGTCATGCTACTATCTCCTGTTTATTTCCTAGATGAGAAGCGAGACTGAACTTTGAGATTTAGGATGAACTTACAGTTCGGGTTTTACTTACTGTTTGAGAATTAAAATCCATACCTTCCTGCTTTGGTCTCTGAAAGTCATTAAAGAGAGACAGCTTGCTGTGGGCCTGTAAGAAACAGATTTGCCCTTTTTTTTTTTTTTTTTTTTTTTTGCCAATCATGGGGCCTGAACTCTGGGCCTGGGCGCTGTCCCTCAGCTCTTCAGCTCAAGGCTAGCGCTCTACCACTTGAGCCACAGCGCCAATTCTGGCTTTTTTCTTTTTGTTTATGTGGTGCTGAGGAATCGAACCCAGGGCTTCATGCATGCAAAGCAAGCACTCTACCACTGAACCACCTTCCCAGCCCCTGCACTTCTATTCTTGAACACGAATCTGCTTTGTGCCTTCTTCCTCAGCCCCTCTGACTTTATTTTCAGCCCAGACCCCCTGTTGTAAGCCTGGGGAACCCTCTGTAGGGCATGTGCCCAATAAAGACTCCATATGTACTCCAGCCCAGGCCATCTCGAGATATTTTATAGGCACACATAATTGTCTGAAATATGGAATTGGAATCAGACATCCTCTATCCATTTAAGTGTTGGAGGGGTGAATCTGGGGGGGCGGTTGGTGGGGTATCCAGGCCTTTGGAACACTCGTTGTTCTCAGCAGATGCAGCCGCTGTTAGAATGGAGGCCCATTCATGGGCCTCCAGGCTAACGGGCTTTTGCGCAAAAACGGTCGTTGTTCATATAAGGGGCTACTGTAGCTCCTCTCCGGGCTCCACTGAGCCCTCCCTTTCTGATCGCATCCTATTCAGAGCCTGCTTTTCTTTTGCAGGGCCGAGCCTCATCTTCTGCCAGGTTTCATTACCCTCCATCCTTCCAAACGAAAATGAAAAGGTTGTACAGCTGAATTCGTCTTTCACTCTGAGATGTTTTGGGGAGAGTGAAGTGAGCTGGCAGTACCCCATGTTTGAAGAAGAGAACCCCAGCGTGGAGATCCGAAACGAGGAGAACAATAGTGGCCTTTTTGTGACGGTGCTGGAAGTGGTTGGGGCTTCAGCAGCCCACACGGGATTGTACACTTGCTATTATAACCACACTCAGACAGAGGAAAGTGAGATCGAGGGCAGGCACATCTACATCTTTGTGCCGGGTGAGTGGGATGGGCTTCCTGGACACCAAACTTCATCTCTCTTTCTCTCTCTTTTTTTCTCTCTCTTTCTCTCTTCATTAAGATATAAAATTGTAAACCTAATAAATATTTGTGGAGGGGAAATTGGAAAATATTGACCACAGACATTTATTGTTATTTGAGATAAGGTCTCCCTATGAATTCCAGGCAGGCCTTGAACTTGTCATCTTCCTGCCTTAACCTCTTAAGAGTCAGGATTGCAAGTGCACTCCACCATGCCTGGAAGATACAGAATAAAATCAAGATTGTTGGCAAATGTTATTATTTTTATTTTTTTTTGTTGGTTGTGGGGCCCGAACTCTGGGCCTGGGTGCTGTCCCTCAGCTCTTCAGCTCAAGGCTAGCGCTCTACCACTTGAACCACAGTGCCACTTCTGGATTTTTCTGCTTATGTGGTGGCTGAGGAATGGAACCCAGGGTCTCATGCATGCAAGGCAAGCACCCTACCACTGAACCACCTTCCCAGTCCCGGCAATGTTATTATTAAGAAATAGACATGTTTAACATTTCAGAGTTGGACTGAGTTTTGAAAATAATCTTTTTTATAGCATGTTTTTATTGGTGTGCAAAAATGTGAAATATACTCATTCAGGTCAGTCAGGTTCAATAATTTTTATATTAAGTCAGATACTTTACTCAGCGATGGATACAGAAGAATGAATAGGTAGGGTTTGTCTGGGATTACTTTATAGTTCAAGCACAGTAGATCCTAAATAGCCACCTAAATGTTCAGATTTATACAAACCTGCATTTGTGTGTGTGTGTGTGTGTGTGAACACATCACCATACTGTAGCTTGAGCTCAGGGACAAACTCTTGCTTGCCTTTTTGTGCTCAAGGCTGATATTCTACCACCTGAGCCACATCTCCATTTTAGGATTTTCTCTTCCTTCTGGCTTTTTGCTGGTTAATTGGAGATAAGAGTGTCTCAGATTTGTCTGCTAGACTTGCTCTGAACCTTGGTCCTCAGATCTCAGCCTCTTGGGTAGCTAGGATTACCAGCTTGCATTTACTGTTGGTGAATTGGAATAGGTTTCTTTTTGTCTTCTTAATTAAAATTTAAAGAGAAAACCCTATGGGAACAATCCTGTCTTACGTTCTCTGAGTGGTGGATGCAAGATGCCATGAGGTGCACAAGGGTTTATTAGGGGAAGGGCCTGTAGAGTAAGGAGAGAGGAATCCTATGGAGGTGGAAGAGCCACATGACTCCATAGTAACTTGTTGAAGGCATAGATGCCCTTAGACTGCTGTGCTACCTAAGGAAGGTGTTGGATCCCAAGCCTATGGACTCCAGTTCTATTTAGCTATTGGCAGGAAGCATAGCTGGGGAGCATGACCTTAAGCTGAGATGGTTTTCAAGGTCAGACCTTAGTCAGTTAAATCCTTTGTGGTTTATAGGATACATAGGATTAACAGCTACACTAATTTCAGACTTGCCATGATCATGGGAGAATCTGTTCTACCTCCTACCTTGCCTTCACTGTGGACTGTCCTGTAATTCTGTAGTTGGTTTCTATCTGGATGTATTGTCTCTGTGTGGGACATTGTTCATAGGACCCTGACTTACTTAACCACTGTGTGGATAGTGCACGATGACTTAGAAGATTATTATTTTAACGGAATGCCTGGGATGATATGTTAGGAACATCAGGCTCTATATTTGAACTTGAATTAACTGTCAGGTTTGTTGAAATCTTTACTAACACGGTTTACGAATTGGAAAGTGGACCCAAATTTGAGTGATGGCAATTAACCAAACAAACTGTTCACAATGCTTTTTGTCTGTGGTTATCATTGTTATTTTGGCTTAGGGTAAGGTAGGGAGGGCTTACAAAACAACACATGTGCCTTCCTTTCTCAGCTTTGACTCAGCTCCTCCTCGGGAGCTCCGTCACCATGGGCCTCCCCGGCCACACGTGTGTGTGTGTGTGTGTGTGTGTGTGTGTGTGTGTGTGTGTGTGTGTGTGTGTGTGTGTGTGTGTGAAAGCCCTCTCTCAGAAGGGGAAGCGATTTAGAATTTCATCTTAACTTCACCCATAATGCTACACTTAGCTCCCTTCAGTGAAATTCTAATTCTGGACAGCTGTTTTCCTTCCTGTACAAAGAATGGTGGCAATGTGGGCTTCTTATGGGTGAGTCCTCAAGTTCTGAGTCTTCTAAACTAGTCTGAAATGGTTTCCCACTTGACCTGCAACATAAACATCACCCAAGTGGCTCCTGAATTGTCCCACAGGGACCTTTTTGTCAACAGCCATGAAACCCAGGGCACTTTTTGGAGTTTGTGCTTGAAACAAAGTACTACTTACCACAGTGGATTAGGTAGTGAGCTCTTTGGAGAGGCAAAAGTCAGGTTGTGGAATTAAAGCATGCTTGCGGGGGGGTGTCAAACTCAGGGTATTGCACAAACAAGCACGGTCCCTGCCACTGCACTTCGCTCCCAGCTTTATGTTATTACTTGGGAGCTCATTTCCAGTAGATTCCTGGCCTACTTTTTAATAAGACTGGCTATATGCATTAGGGTTTTCTAAAAGCATTTCATAATGTAAGAATTATGACCATGTCCTTTGGAACAGAGTTGAACTCTATTCAATTTTCCATTTTCCTTCTTAATTGCGTACATTTTGACTTGGATTCCTGGCTAATAATTCTCTATTTCTCAGCATTTTTTTTTCATTAGGTATAGGCAGTAGAATATTATTGAGACTTGAAAGGCTCCTGCTAGCTATTTCAAGTTTTCTGCTAGCCGGATGTTGGTAGGGATAGCTCTTCAGGATCTGTATATAAATGTAAAATTCAGCCCAGCAGTGCTGGCTGGGGGGTGGCTCCTTGGTTGAGAGTCTAGCAAGTGGAATCAGCTGCAATCTCCAGCACAGCAAACAATGAACAATAATAATGTCAATGGGATCATCCTTCTGCATGTATATGTGAAGGTGAAATGAATGTCTAATAGAAAGTCTTCTCCTTTTTTGTTTCAAACCAAAACCACAGACCCGGATGTAGCTTTTGTGCCTCTGGGCATGATGGATTCTTTAGTCATTGTGGAAGAGGATGATTCTGCGATCATACCTTGTCGTACCACCGACCCAGAGACTCCAGTGATCTTGCGCAACAATGACGGGCTGGTGCCTGCCTCCTATGATAGCAGACAGGGCTTCAACGGGACTTTCAGCATGGGGCCCTACATCTGTGAGGCCACTGTCCAGGGGAGGACATTCCAGAGCACTCAGTTCAACGTCTATGCTTTGAAAGGTGTGTGCCCCTTCTCTTTCCTTCTTTAAATCAGAGGAACATAGAAACGAGGAATTCTTTTCATTTGAATCACAGTCACTGGAAAGTGGAGGTGTGGAGTTGTATACAGACTAGCTGACCTCTGTGGCTCTAATAATTCTAGGATTAAAGCTTGCTAAAGGCTAAAGCTTGCTTATCCATGTGAGCAAGTTGGTGGGTTGACTTCAAAATACTGTAAGGAATTCTTTGATTGCATAATAAGCCTCTTACTATTGGGCTCATATTTTTGATTACAGAAACCCTGGAAACAAACACACAACCCAGGAGGTCAGATGCCTAGATTATGATCATTAATTTCTTTTTTTAGTAACTTGAAGAATTAAGTGATTGCAATCTGTCATGACCAACTTTGGGCTGTATCTCTTTAATCTGGATGGGAAAGTATGACAGGTGTGGGAGTGGGGCTGGCAGATACCTACAGAGCACTTGCTGTGCATGGAGGAATAACAGCAATACGAGTAGATCATTTAGCTCTTTATTTTATTTTTGGTTAGTCATGGGCTTGGGTTCTGGCCCTCAACTCTTTTTGCTCAGAGCTAGTGCTCCACCGCTTTGAGCCACAGCACCACTTCTGGTTTTCTGGTGGTTAATTGAAGATAAGTCGCCTGGACTTTTCCTGTCCAGGCTGGCTTTGAACCATGATCCTCATATCTCAGCCTCTTGAGTAGCTAGGATTATAGGCATCAACCACCAGTACCCAACTCATTCAGCTCTTAATTAGGGTTTTACTTTATGCCAGACATTGTGTGAGGTACTGAGAAAGTGCTAAGAGTAACTGAAGCAGAGTGGAGGAGAAAAGAAGGTCTGGGCCAGGAGTAAAGGGCCTAAAGTGGTGTTGGCCAGGAGTAGGGGGTGGATAAATACATTATTAAGTATACCATTCCATGAGGAATTCAAATGTGTGGGATTCTGCTATGTTGGAATTCATTTTTATTAGTGTTACCATGTGGTATTCCTGTATGATAGCTCCATGCCAAGTTATGTAGACCAACTCAAAAATCAAGGCTTGATCAGAATGGTTTGCAAAATATTATTTTTTCAGAATTTTCTTAAAAAATACACCCAAACCTTATATGATCCTAACGATATTATTGAGGTCCTTGTATTTTTTTGTTTGTTTTCTAGCCACATCAGAACTGGATCTAGAAATGGAAGCTCTTAAGACTGTGTATAAGTCAGGGGAGACAATTGTGGTCACCTGTGCTGTCTTTAACAATGAAGTGGTTGACCTTCAATGGACGTACCCAGGAGAAGTGGTAGGTACTCTCAGGACTCCAGGGGGCATGGAGCAGGAGTAGCAGGGCTAAGATGACCTTTTGTGTTCAAGGTACCTGTCACTGAGGGGCATGAGCCAGAGCCTCTGCAGACCTCAGCTTCTATCTGTACAAGAGCACACAGACTTTATGGCCTCTTATAGGGACTGTTAAGGCTCCTTGATCAGTGAGACAGTCTGAGATGACCGCAGTGGACTAGGCCTTCAGAAAGACATACAGATCCTTCACTGAGCCTGCTTTTTCACAAGTCAGAAAGGAACAGGAAGGTTTTATGGCTCCAAAACAGCAAGCAAAATGTTAGAAGAGCAAGAAACAATGGAGATGAAACATTTGCCAAGTGCTGAGGCAATCCTTCATTCTCATTTCTGGCTTCCATGCCTTGGGGTTCTGCGGCATAGCATAGTGTTGGTTTTCCATCCTCCTTTCTTCTTTCTTGGTACCCAGAATTCTCTGTCCCTCCTGTTTTGCTTCCTGTGGACCTGGCTCACCTTCAGTGAGCCAGTATCTCTGTTATCATTCAGCAAAGAGGCAGTGTGGATGTGCATCCATGAGAGATAGAAAAACGTTTTCCAGCCCCAAACCCATGCTGTTTGGCCCACAAATATATCATCTTGGTACTATTTTATGAAATTTTTTTCATAACAGCAATGCAAATTTATCATAGAAGCTTCCTAATATCTAGGGAAACAGAGAGAAAGCTGTTTTCCAAAGCATCAATGGTTCTGATTTAAGGAAGATAAATGCTTACCAAATACATACATAAGTGTTTAATAATAGATATTATTCTTTTTAAATACGTTTTTTAGTGTGAAAATACTGTACAGAGGGGTTACAGTTTACATGAGCAAGGTAATGAGTACATTTCTTATCAAGCATTGTTGCCTCCTCCTTTGTTTTTCCCCTACCATCCCTTCCCTCCCACTTGTTGTGATATTATTCTTTAAGGAGTACATTGTTAGGCCTCTTTTTCTTCAGCAATGTAATAGAGGCACCTCACTGATGTCATTCAAAATTTGCTTTCCTTTATTTATTTTCTGATTTAAAATGTTGTCTTTTCAGTGTTGGGGATTGGACCCATGACCTTACATATGTTATGCATGTGCTTTACCACTAAGCTACATTCTCAGTCCATTGTCCTTTTAAAAATTTGGCTTTCTAATGATCTGGATTTTTTTTAGCCCTTTTAGTACTTTAGAGCAGCTGTAGGTTTACAGGAAAATGGAGAGTTTCTGTGATTTTCCCAACTAACTCCTGTCCCTATATACATGAAGCCTCCCCCATTTCTTTTTTTTTTTGGGGTCCGGTTGTGGGGCCTGAACTCTGGGCCTGGGCGCTGTCCCTCAGCTCTTCAGCTCAAGGCTAGCACTCTACCACTTGAGCCACAGCGCCACTTCCGGCTTTTTTCTTATGTGGTGCTGAGGAATCGAACCCAGGGCCTCGAGCATGCAAGGCAAGCGCTCTACCACTGAGCCACCTTCCCAGCCCCCTCCCCCATTTCTGAGTTCCTCCAGCATGGTGTATCTCAGATTGCCCGATCACAATGACAGATCTTTACTCTCCAGAGACCAGTTTCCATTAGGAACCACTCTTTAAAAGACAATTTTCTTCTCCTCTATGTAGAAAGGCAAAGGCATCACGATGCTGGAGGAAATCAAAGTCCCGACCATCAAATTGGTGTACACTTTGACAGTTCCCGACGCCACGGTGAAAGACAGTGGAGATTACGAATGTACTGCCCGCCAGGCTACGAAGGAGGTCAAAGAAATGAAGAAAGTCACCATTTCTGTCCATGGTACATTCTGCTTTCTAAAATGTCAGTCATCCATGCTGCTCGGGATCCGAATGCAGTGATGATTGTGTATAACAGAAACTTCCGTTCTATGCACAGAGAAAGGGTTTGTTGAGATCAAACCCACCTTTGGCCAGTTGGAAGCTGTCAACCTGCATGAAGTCAAACATTTCGTGGTGGAGGTGCAGGCCTACCCCCCTCCCAGGATATCCTGGCTGAAAGACAATTCAACTCTGATTGAAAATCTCACTGAGATCACCACTGATGTGGAAAAGATCCAGGAAATAAGGTAAAGAATGCCTTTCCCAAGACTGCCTTCTTAATGTGTGTCTTCCCAGACAGACTGATGATGGTTATATGCAAAAAGTCTACCTAGAAAACAGCAATCTGGGGCTGGGAAGGTGGCTCAGTGGTAGAGCGCTTGCCTTGCATGCCTGAGGCCCTGGGTTTGATTCCTCAGCACCACATAAGCAAAAAATAAAAAGCCGGAAGTGGCGCTGTGGCTCAAGTGGTAGAGCACTAGCCTTGAGCTGAAGAGCCCTTGAGCTGACAGTGCCCAGGCCCAGAGTTCAGGCCCCACGACTGGACCCCCCCCAAAAAAAAAAAAAAAAAAGAAAACAGCAATCTGAGTTAAAACCATCTTTTGTAATAACATTGCCATGAACTAATAACATGTTGGTAAGTATTTAAGGATTAAATGAGAAGAAAGAGTGGTAGACTACTTTCACCTCTTAGTGAGGTGAGTGGGGAAGTTTTGGGTAAGTAAATCCTTGGCCTCTATTTCTTCATTTATAAACTAGGGTGAGGAATACTTTATGTTCTTCAAGGCAAGATACTGGATCACATGAAACCTTGAGGTCACTCGTAGTAACCTGTCTTTCCTTTTCCTCCCTCTCTCCCTCCCTTACTCCCTCCATCCCTCCCTCCCTCCTTTCCTCCTTTCCTCTCCTCTCCTCTCCTCTCCCCTCCCCTCCACTTCCTTCCTTCCTTCCTTCCTTCCTTCCTTCCTTCCTTCCTTCCTCCCTCCCTCCCTCACTCCTTCCTTCCTTCCTTCCTTCTCCTCCCTCCTTCCTTCCTCTTCCCCTTCCCTTTCCCCTTCTCTTTCCCCTTCCCCTTCTCTTTCCCTTTTCTCTCCCCTGCTTCCCCCCTCTCCTCTTCTTTCCTTTCTTATGCTGGTACTGAGGCTTGAACTCAGGGCCTGGCACTATCTTTTAGCTTTGTTGCTCAAGTCTTGTGCTCTGCCACTTGTGCCATTTTTGCTTAGGGCTTTTTAGTGGTTAATTGGTGATAAGAATTGGTGATAAGCATGGACTTCCATGCTTGTACTGGCTTTGAACCATGTTCCTCAGATCTTGTTCTTTTGAGTAACTAGGATTACAGCTTGCTGTTCCTCTCTCACCGGCCTCTCTTTCATGGTGCTAGAGATGAAAACCCCCAGGGTATCTTACATGATAGCACTTTAGGACTGAGCGACACCATCAACCCCTGGTGTAGTTTTATGGTATGATTAAATCCAGAAATTAGAAGATAGAGGGCCCAGTTAATTAACTCATATGTCCTTTTCAGAAATCTTCCCAGGAAAAATAAAGTTAGTCCTGTATTTGAAGCCTGCAGGAAAGGGGACATCGGAACTTTCCCCATCAGTTCACTTAACTCTAGGATTTACTTTCTTTTCGCTGAACTATATTTTCCACATCTAATAATTGAGAAGAATTTTGTGTGATTATGGTGATAAGAATTGTGTCCAAGACATAGAATTTTATATCCTCTATAGAGCAATGGTAGAAAATGAAAAGGATGCTGGGCACTGGTGATTCATGCTTGTAATCCTAGCTACTCAGGAGGCTGAGATCTGAGGATCATGGTTTAAAGCCAGCCCAGACAGGAAAGACCATGAGACTCTTCTCTTCAATTAACCACCAGAAAACAAGTGGTGCAGTGGCTCAAAGTGGTAGAGCACTAGTCTTGAGGTGAAGAGCTCAGGGACAGTGCCCAGGACCAGAGGTCAAGCCCCATGACCAACACCAACAAAAAAGGAATACTGAATCTAAAAGGTCCTTCTTTTCCTTCCTTCCTTCCTTCCTTCCTTCCTTCCTTCCTTCCTTCCTTCCTTCCTTCCTTCCTTCCTTCCTTCCTTCCTTCCTCTCCTCCTCCTCCTCCTCCTCCTCCTCCTCCTCCTCCTCCTCCTCCTCCTCCTCCTCCTCCTCCTCCTCCTCCTCCTCCTCCTCCTCCTCCTCTTCCTCCTCCTCCTCCTTCTCCTCCTCCTTTCTCTTTTGTGGTGCTGGGGATGGGACCCAAGGAAGGCCCCTCCCTAGCATGTTAGCAATTTTTCTACCATTGTGCCACACCCCAGCCCTAGGAGGCCTTCTGGTGACGTGAAATGAAGATACACATGAGGTGGGCAGCTTTCCACTAGGAACTGTGAAGCCCAAGAGGAACAGGATAATCCTGGACTGTTCATATGGTCTAAACAAGTTCTGCAGGCTGCAGTCAGTAGCAATGACAAATCAAGCTTGCTAACTGAGTGGGTTTGGAAAGCTGACTTTTCCAGTGATTCTAGAGTCCTTTAAAGTCTTTTGTATGATTAAAAAAATTCTTCACCACATATTTTTTGTATCCCTATTGTGGGACAGATATAGTGAAGGGGATATTTGGAGTTAAAACCAGTGGTCTCGCAGGCTGAATATACATAGATAATATATATCACAGGATCATTTGGTCACCAGCTGCCAAGTGTGCCTGAGAGAGCTCTTAGGAATTCTAGTCCCAAAGAAAATCTAATATGGTGCAACCAACAGGAAAAGTCAGCCCAGTCTCTTTTTATACAGGTCCTTGGACCCAGTATTTGCAAAATTATTTTTGAGCCTATAGAATACTTCTCTACAGGCAAACTCACTTAATGAATCCTCAGAATTATTGTGTTTGTACACAGTAAACAGGCCAGGGACAATTCAATAATGCCCAACATCTTCCCAATGACCAAGGCTCTTCTTCACAATTCCATTTGCATTTGTTGTCAATTGTGATGTTTTACAAAGGACAATCAAATGGGAACATATTATCACACACAGCAAGCCAAATACCATGTATACTATATGTAGGAACTTTTTCAGGAAAACCTATTAATAAAAGTATGAAACAGTGTCTTTTTTATAATTTACCTTTCTGAGTTGGTGGTGGAATCCCATGCTTTACAAATAAAATCAAGCAAGAGGGGCTGGGAATGTGGCTTAGTGGTAGAGTGCTTGCTTAGCTAGCATGTATGAAGCCCTGGGTTTGATTCCTCAGTATCACATAAACAGAAAAAGCTGGAAGTGGCACTGTGATTCAAGTGGTAGAGTACCAGCCTTGAGCAAAAGAAGCTCATGGACAGTGCCCAGGCCCCAGGACTGGAAAAAAAAAAGAATATCAAGCAAGAAGAGGATGTGAGGAAGAAACTTCCCTTCTATTCCTGACCCCAACTGTCCAGTTATCTGCTCCTCTCCACAGAAAAACACTTTTGTTAAGTATCACTAGGTTCTTATGAAAGCTTTCAGTGTTTCTATAAGTAAATGTAAAAAAAAAATAAAAGCAGGACTGTTGAATCCTTCACTCCTGTTCTGATCAACATAGAGTACCCTCATTCTCCTCAACATTCCATTGTTTGGCAGAATCATCTAAATGACAGTTATGGAAAACAGGTATTTTGTTTAAAAGTTAATAAGTCATGGATTTTCTTTAAAAAAGAAAAGCTGTGGGCAGTGTCTATTCCTATTCCTAAGTGACGTCTTGCCACTGATAACTCTTGCAGATGGTCTTTGCTTATCTCAAAACACCTGGTTTTCTTTGGTGTCTGCATTCAGACCTTCAATACATGGGAACTATATTGAGAAGTGCAGAAAAAGAGATTGATATGTATAAGAAAAAAATTACGAAAAATGGAATTCAAGTTGAAGATGATAATTGAGTTTATTTAGTTATTGCTTACTCGAAGTTCTCTTCTTTGAAGGTATCGGAGCAAATTAAAACTCATCCGTGCTAAAGAAGAAGACAGTGGCCACTATACAGTCATAGTTCAAAATGAGGATGATGTGAAGAGTTATACTTTTGAACTATTAACTCAAGGTATGTAACAGTGTACAAAGGCAAGGCCAGCTTTCAGAATGGCTGTCTCCTAGACAGCTTGGCATTCCTTTCCCAGGCTGTGGAGGAAAACAACACTTTACAGTTGGAAGTGAAGATGACACATGTCAGGGACAGCTTTGCTGTACCTCCAGATGCAGGGAGAAGTTGAACATTCCCAATCCAAAACTCTAGAATGCTGCAAAGTCTGAAACTTTTTGAGCACAGATGTCATGCCGCACAACCCGATACCTGACATCTAGGGGTGGGTCACTGTGAAAATGCAGGGACACACAACTACTGAACAAATTCATTTCCAGGATATGTATAGATGTATTCAGAGGGGAACAATGGAAGGGATGACAGTGATCAAACCGACCATGCCCACACCAATTTTAAAAATTGCTAGACTCTGGTGGCTTATGCCTATACTCCTAGCTACACAGGTGGCTGAGATCTAAGGATTGTGGTTCAAAGCCAGCCTGGGTAGAAAAGTCTGTGAGAATCTTCCTTCTAGTTAACCCCCTTCCCCCCCAAAAGGTGTATCTATATAAATGAATTTAATATTGAGACTAGGTCCCATCTCTACAAAGTATCGTATTGTGTTTATGAAGTTTTCTAAACTCGGAGATTATCTGAAATCCAAAGCATTTCTGATTTTTTTTTTTTTTGCAGTGCTGAGGCTTGAACCCATAGCTTTGCACATGTTAGGCAAGTGCTTTTACTACTGAGCTCCAACCCAGTCCAAAACACTTCTAATCCCTAGTATTTTGGATGATGGATGCTTATCCCACAATCCCAGAGGGTCAGTTACTCTGAATGCTATGAGTGGGAATGGCTTTTTTAGGTCCTGTTTGTGCCTCTCGTACTGAGAAGGACAAAGTGATCCTTTTTTGGTCCAGATGACCTTTGATGACCTTCAGCCATCTTGGATGATTTTGCTTAGCTTCCCATGCTGATGTTGCAGAGTGGTCCCTGCCTGAACAGAGTGCCTGGGCCTGCTTACATTCAAGTTCAGCATCTATTCATGCAATTCCTCTGTGGGGCAGGTGCTGTTGTAGGTGGGCGCTTGATCCTTAAATCTGTGATAGAAGTATTAACCTATCTCTCTAACTTATTTGACCACAGATTATTTTTAAAAAAAGAGTCTTTAAAGCCTAATAATGTCCCACAGATGTGCTTTAGATCATACTTTAGTTGAATCCATTAGTCAAATCCTAAACTCTAATTCAATTTAAAGACTCTCTTTGTCTGTCAAGCCAAATGACCATAGGCAATTTTCACTTTCCTCATTCTGGTTTTAAAATATCCCAGAAAATCCTCCTAACCAAGCATGTCTGTTAAAGCAGGACTAGTACTCAGACAACTGGGTCCAGATTGTGGTATGAATGCCACATCTTCTGAACTTACATGTCACATAAGTCTCCATAAGTTCTGGGATACCAACTGCCCAATTCTGACCTCTTTCTACCTCTTGTAGTGCCTTCCTCCATTCTGGAGTTGGTGGATGATCACCATGCCTCTGGGGGAGGACAGACTGTGAGGTGCATGGCCAGAGGTGTGCCTCTTCCTGACGTTGAGTGGATGATCTGCAAGGACATTAAGAAGTATGTAAAGCAGAGGTCTCTTTTCCTCTATACTCAGACTGCTCCCTACTTGAGACAAAGGACTTCAAATGCCTGCTATTTGTTTGGCTGGCCATTATATGTATTTGCAATTCTTATTTAGCCTAAGGCTCATGCTACTCATAAACTATAAGGAAAGGCTCTGAATGTGGACCCCAGTGTCCAGTGTGTGTGTGTGTGTGTGTGTGTGTGTGTGTGTGTGTGTGTGTGTGTGTGTGTGTGTGTGTGTGTGTGTGTGTGTGTGTGTGTGTGTGTGTGTGTGTGTGTGTTCATAAAGAGCTGTAGGGAGAAGACCCATGGCTTTCTTTGGTTCTCAAAAAGATAAATTTTAAGAACCACTGTCCCCAGAGGGTTTTTCATACTGCAGCCCATAGTTTTTACATCATAATTCTTACTTGGTACACTTTGCTTTGGTAGCTAAAGTGGCATGTGAATCTAAATGAAAACAATTTCCTTGTGACCAGAGACTCCCTCTATTCTGCCTTACCTCTCTTTTGCTCTCCCCTCCCTTTTTTTTAAATGAGATAAGGTCTCCCTATATTTCAGGTGGACGTGGAGCTCAAACTCTTCATTCCTTAGCCTCCTCAGTGCTGGGATTACAGGCATGTTCCACTGTACTTGGCTATATCTTTAATTATTTTTAAATTAATGTATCTTAATTGAATAAAGCACTGGGTTTCATTATGACATTTTTGTATATGTATCTAATGCATTTTGATTATAGTCCTGCTAATCCTCTTCATTTCCATCTTCCTCTATCTTCTTAAATGGGCATGGGTGATCTGGGTTGCTTCTTCCCCATGGTTATTGTTGTGTCCAGAAATCTGCTTCTCCCTAAAGGCTGAGATTCTTTGTCCTACCTTCCCCTAAGGCTAAGACTCTAGGTCTTAAAACTCAATCCAGAGCTTTCCCAATTCTACTGACACCTAAGAAGCCCTTCCCAGTGTGAGTGCTGGGAAGGGAGGGTGATAGACTTTTTTCAAGGATTAGATAGTTGGGATTGTCAAACAAGCTTGATGTTCAATTGCTCAGTTTGTTCATATGCTCAAGATTTAGGATCAGTAGTTTTCTCTTTATTGGCTTATGTTTAGCTTCACCCCCTTCACAAACAATTAATTTCAGTTATTTAGTTGGGTGTGTACAAATGAATCTACTGCTCACATAATAAGAGAGACAACCTGCAGTATCTACAAGTGTAGGTCAAGAAATAGACAAGGTCACAGATGTGTTCCTCTTCACAACTCCCAATAATTGGCTCTATTTTTATGTCCTTTTCCTCTCTAGATGTAACAATGAAACTTCATGGACATTTCTAGCCAACAATGTCTCTAATATTCTCACGGAGATCCATCCTCGAGACAAGAGTACCGTGGAGGGCCGAGTGACATTTGCCAAAGTGGAGGAGACCATTGCAGTTAGATGCCTGGCTAAGAATCTCCTTGGGACTGGGAACCGAGAGCTGAAGCTGGTAGCCCCCAGTAAGTTGCTCACCAGTCAGGACAACACCAGGCCATCAGCTGAGCCCTGCCTTCCTCAGGTGGACCCAAAGACCTAGATAGGGCCCTATAGAAATGAAGGTCCCAAGTTAAAAATTCTGCTATGAGGGGCTGGGAAGGTGGCTCAGTGGTAGAGTGCTTGCCTTGCATGCCTGAGGCCCTGGGTTCCATTCCTCAGCACCACATAAGCAGAAAAAGCCAGAAGTGGCACTGTGGCTCAAGTGGTAGAGCGCTAGCCTTGAGCTGAAGAGCTGAGGGACAGCACCCAGGCCCAGAGTTCAGGCCCCATAACCAAAAAACAAACAAACAAACAAAAAAACAACAAAAAATTCCACTATGAATGCACTTAAGGGGGGTACCTCTGAATATCAGAACGTTCCTTGGAGATGCATTCACAAAGCTGCATTTTGGAGAAGCCCCTGAGAATTTTGCTTGTTTAATAGTATCATGACTGAGTTTCTAGTCTAAACATCCCTGTGTGTGAGGAGACCCTTATTTCATTGCTCCTTATAACAGTTGAGACAGGTTGAATTCTTCTTCTTCTTCTTTTTTTAATGCTGGTCCTAGGATTTGAACTCAGTGCTTGGGTGCTGTCCTTGAGCTAGTACTCTACTTCTTGAGTAGCTAGGATTATAAGTGTAAGCCATGGGCACCTGGAGATAGATCTCATTTTTTGAAAAATATAATTTTTATCATTATTAAGGAGCTGTACAGAGGGGTTACAATTCCGTAAGTCAGTTAATGAGTACAGCTCTTCTTAGACAGTGTCACCCCTTCCCCTTCTCCCAGTTTCCCCCTTCTGTCCTTGTCCACCAGATGCATAGTTCATTTTATACATAGTATATATTGAATGCCATGACTTAAATAAATTGAATAAATGGAACCCAAAGGAATAGGAAAAAATATAATCTTTCAAAAAATAAGTTTTGTAATAAAGCTTATGCAGTAGAAGTTTCTGCAAAATCTCTCTCATCGATTAGTCTTTATTGTTCCTAGTCATACTCTATTTAAGAGATTATACTTGGAAAGTATTGGTTTCCTGGATTGAATTTGGCCCCTTACTTTTGCCAAGAGAGAGTTGTATGGTTTGGTGGGTGCAGGTGTTTGTTTGCAAGATGGTATTGTCTATTCCTCCAGTGAATAGACAATTCTCACACTTCTCCTCCACCACTGAGAAATATCCAGCTAGGCCTCCCCACCCCCTTACTGTGTATCTGCTGGAAAAATATCTACCATACCTATTTCTTTTTTGTCTCCCAGCCCTACGTTCTGAACTCACGGTGGCAGCTGCAGTCCTGGTACTGTTGGTGATTGTGATCATCTCACTGATTGTCCTGGTTGTTATTTGGAAGCAGGTACGTATTTTCTCAGAGCATTGAACATCTTCAAAGCCAGTCAGAATGAGAATAGCAGCCATGTTCAGGGCTTGGCCCAGAGAAAGGGCTCAGGGATGCCAGGTAGAACAAATGGCATTGGTCCTTCCTCTGTCTGGTCACTGTCACTGCTGCTGCGATTGAGGATTTGGTGCCTTGAGATCTTTGATAACTTACCAACTTTCTGTTCTGGTTATTTATAGAAACCAAGGTATGAAATTCGCTGGAGGGTCATTGAATCAATTAGCCCCGATGGACACGAATATATTTATGTGGACCCGATGCAGCTGCCTTATGATTCAAGATGGGAGTTTCCAAGGGATGGACTCGTCCTTGGTAAGATACCACCTCCCAAGACTCAATTCTTGCTTGTATCCCTTACTGTTTCCAGGCCTGGGTCACATTAAGGGATCTGAGCTTTGCTTTGTAAGGAGCATGGAACAAAAATTTTCTAGCAGAACAACTTCCATCTATTAAAAAAAAAATGGTGGCAATATGCCTCAAACTTAGGGCCTTGAGCTCTTGTTAGGCTTGTTTGCTCATGGCTGGTACAGGACCACTTGCATCCAGTAATGTACTCTGCTGGTTAATTTAAGATAGAATCTCTTGGATTTTTCTGCATAGACTGGCAGTTTTCTGCATAGACCAGTTTTGGTGGTCCTCCGTGTGGCCAAGATTACAAGCATGAGCCATTGATGCCGAGCTAAATATTTCCATCTTGAAAACGAGTTGCTTGGAGATGAAGGCAGGGGTATTTAGGGATAGAGCACATGCCCTGCCTTGGGTTCTACTCCCAACACTACAAAATAAAAGTCTCAACTAGCTTGGTGGTATACATCTATAAACCCAGCCACTTGGGAGGTAGAGATCAGAAGAATCATAGCTCAAGTTCAGCATGGGAAAAATATTAGAGGCCCTCACCTTATCAAAAAAGCAACCATGGTGTTGCATGCCTATAATTCTAGCTATATCTGAGACAGAAATAGGAAGATGGCAGTCTTCAGCTAGCCTAGTTAAAAAAGTGAGAAATTGGCCAAAAAGTAAAACAGAAAAATACAGATATGGTTTAAGTGGTACCATGTCTGTCTTATAAGGCTCTAAGTTCAAACACCAGTACTGCCACACATACATAAGAGGAGTTAATTGTATCAAAAAAATCATATACCATAACAAATTACAGCCAAAGAAAATTTTATAAAGGGAGAAGAGAATATGAGAAAGCCTGACAAAAAGATCAACCTTTGAAAATAATCCAAATTAAAAAGGAAATTCTAAGTATAAAGGACAAAATAAGAAATGAATGAAATAGCTACAAAGTATACTTTGAACCAGTACAGAAAATTCTGGGTCATGTAATTGTAACCCCTCTGTACAGTATTTTCACAATAAAAAAAAAAAGAAAATTCTGGGGACCCATAAGGAATTCCTTGTATATGGAATACAAAAGTATACATACATTTAATATCAAAACAGAAAAATAGCCAAGTCAGCTTTTAAAGATTTAAAATATTTTCTTCCTGGGCCAAGAACAATGCATGAAGTCCAAGGGAGTTCTGTTTTTGTTTTTCAAATTACATTCTGAATGATTGAAAACAAGACAAAGGGAAATAAAAGTTAGAGCTCCAGGATGCTCACAATGAATAATCTCACCAAGTACAGTTATATTTTAATTACCTGCCTACACGTCTCATTCCAGAACACTGCAAGGTGTAGGTTTAAATAACTCTCTAAGAATAAGTCATCCTTGTGGCTTCCAATTTCAAATGCTTATACTTCAGCTTTCTTTATTATATTTTTACTACTGTTTCCCAAAAAGGGATGAAGTGCTTATAGAAGTTAAAAAGTAATAAAGTATGGGGAGCAGGGGAGACAAGGCCAAACATCTCTGACAGGCACTGCTTTGGGTTTGTGTTTCTGGGTGAGGTCAAGGTGTTTGTAGGGGTGACTTATATGAGTACAGTGTCAACAGCAGACCCAGGGAGTGGACAGTGCTGGCTCTGTGTGTCCCTCATGAGCTGGGTCATTCCCTACCTGGGCTGCACATGGTCAAAGTTGGCCCCTGGAATATGATGGGAGCTTTAGGATGGGCTTCAGGTTCTCTTTTCTTTTTCTCTGCATGAGGGAAAGGCTTGTTCTCAGGGCATGCTTATAGCCCAGGGTTGAGGCTCTCTGTCAGAGGCAGCCACAGCTTGAAGCTTTCATTTGTGCATTCCATGCAATCAGTGACTGTTCCGAAGTATTGCCAGTGGTTAAGGATTTATGTTATGCAAAGGATGCTTCTATTTGCACGCAGAAAACAGAAGGGTAGAGAACCAGGGGATTTGGGTGGAAGCCACAGAAGCAAGTGCAGAAGAGCCCAGGGCCTGGCCAGCACCTATAGCGGGGAGCCAATGTTCGCACAGGGAGGGCCACCCCTCCTTTCTCCCGTCTGTTTTCCTTTCCATTGCAAATGTTATTTGACAAAAACAATTACACTAATTTCCTCCCCTGTGGGCTCTATTCTCTTTCTGACATGATGACTTGGAGGAATAATTAGGCTTACTCAATATGGGCAAAACACTCATTCAGCGGGTACCTCTGAGTGCTGGCTGCACTCAGAAGCTGAGGCAAGGCCTGGGGGTGGCGTGTGTTCATTGTTCTGCTTGTCTGCAGGTCGGATCTTGGGGTCTGGTGCATTTGGGAAGGTGGTTGAAGGAACAGCCTATGGATTGAGCCGATCCCAGCCTGTCATGAAGGTGGCAGTGAAGATGCTCAAACGTAAGTGCTGCTGGCTGGTCCTATTTTGAACAGAGAGCTACTAGACAGTAAATTTAGGTTTGCAACTGGGTTATTGACTCTGTGTGTGTGTGTGTGTGTGTGTGTGTGTGTGTGTGTGTGTATGTGTGTGTGTGTGTGTGTGTGTGTGTGTGTGTGTGTATGCACATATGCTAATACTGGGGTTTGAACTCAGGGCCTTGCACTCTCCCCTGGCTTTTTGGCTAAAGGTTGGTGCCCTACCACCTGAGCCACATCTACACTTGTTTTTGTTGGTTAATTGGAGATAAGAGTCTCATGGACTTTTCTGCCCTGGCTGGCTTTGAACTATGATCCACAGATCTCAGATTCCTGAGTAGGTAGGATTAGAGGCATGAGCCACCATTGCCTAGCTGGGCTCTAGGTTTTATATGTATTTAGATTATTTGTTGATGAGGCTGTTTTCTTTTTTTATTGCTATTGTCACTCATATTTTTGGAAATCAGGAGTTGTTATTTCTCTAGTAGCTTCTTTTTCCCCTAAAGACTATAGAGTAGTCATTAAAGTCTAGGGTGAGTGGATCGTCTACTCTTCTTCTAGACTCTTCATAAATAGAGTCACAATTTTTCTGTGAATGAGAAGTAGGTAGTTCAGTTAAACTGATACATGATTTATTTCTTCCACAGCCACAGCCAGATCCAGTGAGAAACAAGCTCTCATGTCTGAACTGAAGATAATGACTCACCTGGGACCACACCTGAACATCGTGAACTTGCTGGGAGCCTGTACCAAGTCAGGTAGGCTCCCTGACCTACGATGAGAGTTGGCATGAGTTGTGTGAATTGGCAATTCTCCCCTCCTTCCCTCACCACCCAATTCTTTAGTGGAGTCCATTAAATTGATAGAAACTCACTGCTTTGGAGAAAAAGCTCTTGACTGTCCACACACAGCAATTCATGGCCATTCTGTTCCTCTCCTAACTGATTTTGGTCTCCACAGGCCCTATTTACATCATCACAGAGTACTGCTTTTATGGGGATTTGGTGAACTATTTGCATAAGAATAGGGACAGCTTCATGAGCCACCACCCAGAGAAACCAAAGAAAGAGCTGGACATCTTTGGATTGAACCCAGCTGATGAAAGTACACGAAGGTGAGTATGAAAAGAGACTGCTGTGCCATTAACTTACAAACCTCACAAATGAAGAAAACTCATGGCCTTAGAGATTCTGTGTCATAGGTAGCAAGACTAGACGGTTTCTGTTCAGTCATCCATGACTGTGTGGATGGATGCATGATGTCTGCAGGTGTTTTGGACATCATATGAGAAAGCTGTGCTGACAGTCTTGAATGAGAATCAGAGTGAGAGTTGAAATCATTTGAGGAGCCATTCTGCTATTTACATATAATCCATTAGGATGTGTAAAATACATCTGTGGTCAGCGATGCCTGAGTTTTTATAGCTTGAGGATCTCCAAGCTTGAGCTATTGCTCCTTGTTGACTTGGGCCTATAAATTAAGCCAATGAGAGTGTTTCCAAACAGAAACTTGTAAGTGATAGTAATGATCTATGCATATGAAGTCCTGTAAGATCAGAAAGGACAATGAATATACTTTGTATTAAATTACTTAATGGACACCAGTTATTTATTTATTTACTTTCTTATTTACTTATTTATTTATTGGGTGGTAGGATTGTCTGCCCAAGCCATGGGGCAGTTGAAAGATAGAAAGAGTAATGACAGATTTAATGTCATGGAAGTCCCCAAGTGGACTTAACACTCTATAAGTCTTTGGGAACAGAGCCCTCTGTCTTCAGTGTGGTTCTTCAGGAAGTCTGTGTTCCTGCTGACAGGAAGTATGGAGGAGCAACACTGAAGACAATTTAGGCACATCAGTAAAGAAGGATCGTGGAAGCAAACATTTGTGGAACCCAGATATTCCCGCAACGTTTCCCACCTTTGTCAATGGGCTTCATTCTTTGGAACGTTCAGGAAGGTGTTTCCTTCCCCAAGAATTCATTTTGCTAGCAAAACCTCTTTACTCTCATAGAATAGCTGGATTTGATGACTGTATATTTGTGCAATTGATTCCTGCTCATCTCCCAGCCTCAACCACTTCATGTGAAGGGCACATACTGATTTTGCATCTGCTCTACCTGTGACCCCCATGCCTTTCTCAGTATCTGCATATTATAGGTGCCCAAATCAGCATCTTCTGATCCATCTACTGGGTGCCCTCTCCAGAGGTCACCCTGGATAACATTGCTTCATCTGTTTTTACAGCTATGTGATTTTATCTTTTGAAAACAACGGTGACTACATGGACATGAAGCAAGCTGACACCACTCAGTATGTTCCCATGCTGGAAAGAAAAGAGGTGTCTAAATACTCAGACATCCAGAGATCGCTGTATGATCGGCCAGCCTCCTATAAGAAGAAATCTATGTTAGGTAATAGTGTCTTTACTCACTCTGGGTATTTTGATTGTCTGGTGGTTGAATATAATGTTAAGACTTCTCAGAGGAAGTTGAACAAGGATGATGGAACTCATGGAGCACATGGTACCTATGCAGGACGGGCTGGGTGTGTGGCTCAGAAAAAATACTTATCATTGCAAAAATAACTAAGTAAACAAATAGATTCATGTGATCTGTTTCTTAAACTTTAAATATAATTAATTTTTCTCCCATCACTCATGGGGCTTGAACTCAGGGCCTGGGTGCTGTTCCTGAGCTCTTTCGCTCAATGCTAGCGCTCTACCACTTTGAGCCACAGTGCCACTTCTGATTATCTGGTGATTAATTGAGATAAGAGTCTCACAGACTTTCCTGCCTGGGATGGCTTTGAACTGTGATCCTCAGATCCTCAGATTTTAGCCTCATGAGTAACGAGGATACAGGCATGAGCCACTGGTGCCCAGCAAAATTTATTTTTAATACGACTTTCTTTTTTCTTTACATGTCTTTTTACATTTTTAACAAATGAAAATTGTTTTTATTAAATGCCGTTGGTAAAATTGAATGCTGGCAATCTTATTTTTTTGTTATTGTGGGTTAAAAATTTTTTAAAATTGTTATTGTAAAGGTGGTACACAAAGGAGTTGCAGTTACATAAGTCAGGTAAAGAGTACATTTCTTTGTGAACAATGTCACCTCTTCCCTCCATTGTGTGTGTGTGTGTGTGTGGCTGTGTGTGTACTTTTCTCAAGCTTTATATGATTCTGCTATGTGTGCAGTAATTCTTGCTTTTAGCTTTGCTAGCATCCAATGTGGTAGATGCTGTAGAGTAGGCAACTTAAAGTTGTATTTCCTGACAAGTTTTTGTACTGACTGTTGTTTGAAGACAGGTCTGTCTGTTTTCAAAACAGAGGCGTATGTGGTGTGGTTGGAAGTCTTTATGAACTCCAGGGTAGTTACCTAGCTGGAGGCATACCAGAGGGAGCAATGTTGAGCTGTCAGGAAAAGTGATTTGGACATCACTAAGGTGCTCTGAATGCTTCCACGAGCAAGGTACAGCTCATTACAAAGAAAAAAAAGAAAAGAATGTGCCTGTTTTGCAAAGCTCAGTACATAATATTATTTTCCATTTCTCCAGTTCCAAGTTCCAGTCATTTCACCTTGCCAAACTGGTGAACTTCCAAACACTTTTTAGTTTACCCAGTGAGAGCCATCAGAACCAGCATTTCCTCTCCCCTCCCATATGGTTAAAAATAGTTTATATTACTTCCTAGACCGCACTGTGGACTGAGTCATGCTCAAGCCCAGGCCCTGTTGGCAGGCAGACCATGGTTTTCTGGCCTTCCTGTATGTAGCTGGCTGAAAAAAAAATGTGAATGGTGAGGGCTGCTTTTCACTCCCCTGAAAATTCTCAGAAAGGATTGAGAACTGCTGGCTGAGATTGCCGCCTTCTTCGAAAACCCTGGGGCCTGTCCAGATGGCATGAGTTGGGAAAAGTAGATTTGTTGCACACAAAAGGAAGTCCATGTGAAAGGGTCTGTAATGGTAGTTTGCTGCATCTTCTGTTTAATAGACAAATTATAACCACAGTACCCTGAGGGCAGCTTTAAAAAGAAAACCAATCAACCCCTAGAAACTTGGTCTTTGTGCCAATAGTAAGGGCTTGAACTCCCATTCCTGTTTGGCTTTTTTTGCTGGAAGTTGGTGCTCCTGAATCAATTGAATCATACTTCTTCTGGATTTTTGGCGGTTAATTGGAGATTAGAGTCTCATGGACTTTTCTGCTTGAACTGGCTTCAAACTATGATCCTCAGAGCTCAGTCTTCTCAGGAGCTAGGATTATAGGCATGAGCCATTGGCTTCAGGCCAGAACATTTTTTTCAAAGTGTCTTCATTTGTGATGGAAAAATTTAGTGTGTATGTGTGTAGGTTTTCAATATGGCTGAGGCGACGGCTAAGGTAGAAAAGAGAAATCTAAGGGGCGAACAACAAAAAAATTCTGTGTGGAGATTGGTTTAGATTGGGCCTAGTACTATAAGTGTAAACATGTATGTGCATACACAACCTAGTATGTTTTTCTGCATGCAGGTTCAATGTTGCTTATCCCAAAATGCCTGAAACCAGCAGTTTGGGATTTTTTTTTTTAGAATTTGGAATGTTTACGTCTACATAATGAGGTATCTTGGGAATGGGAGTCAGGTCTAAATACAAAATTCATTTTGGTTCATACATGCCTCATGCACATTGCCTGATGATAATTTTATGCAATATTTTTACTGTGTCTGTGTTTTGACTGTGCGCTGTCACACGAGGTCTGGATTTCTAAAATTTTGGTGTCACATTGGCATTCAATAAGTTTTGGATTTTTGGAGCGTTTTGAATTTCAAATGTTGGGGCTAGGAATACTCAACTTGAATAAATTTCTCTTTGAAGAGAGACACGTTTTGTTATTTATCTGTTTATTTACTTATTCATTTGCAATGCTGGGATTGAAACCAGAGCTTCATGCCTAGGCAAATGGCTCTACTATTGAGCTGTATCCTCAGCCGCTTCCTTGGCATAGTTTATGTATTTCCTTGTGAGGTATAAAAACTCTTAGGAGGTTCTTGGGGAAGTGGTCTTTGGATGAGCCTTTGCAGGTTGCAATCCAGCCCCGTGTGGGTTTGGAAAGCAGGATAGGTGAGGTCCCATGCCGCCCTCCAGCTCCAATGCTTTTCATTCTATTTCTGCAGACTCGGAAGTCAAAAACCTCCTCTCAGATGATAACTCAGAAGGCCTTACTCTGTTGGACTTGCTGAGCTTCACGTACCAAGTGGCCCGTGGAATGGAGTTTTTGGCTTCAAAAAATGTAAGTTCAACAAGGCACAGACCTCTTTAGAGGTGACCAGTGAAGGCTGTGTGGAAAGGGACTCTAGGGGGTGATCTTGGAGCAGCAGGGATAGTAACTGCTTCTCACCTACTTCTCTTGATTTCTTCCTGTAAGCAGAACTGGGAGCTGTACTCTAGAGCTTTAGGGCCATTTGGAGGGTTAGAGAGGAACGCTGGCTCTTCATGCCAGAACCCCCTCCTGCAGTGCATGCTGGGTAGCTGACTTAGAGTGGCCAGTCTGGCGAGAGGGGGTCTGGCTATAGCTGGGTTGACCTTACCCTTCCCATACAGTGTGTCCACCGGGACCTGGCTGCACGCAATGTCCTCCTGGCACAAGGAAAAATTGTGAAGATCTGTGATTTTGGCCTGGCCAGAGACATCATGCATGATTCCAACTACGTGTCAAAAGGCAGCGTATGTACCATCCCATATTTGGTCCCCTCAATCTTGGAAGTCATGTGTTGCTTGTTGCTGTTCATGCCTGTCATTTTAAGAGTATAAAGCCTCATGAGTTGGCTCTAGAAAGTTAATTGAAAAAGCCTAACTAGCTCCATCCTGCTCTAGGGCTGAGGTTTGGGATTAGTTCCTTGTCTGTTCCATGCCCCAGTTTCTTTCTCTATAGCACATAAAGTGCTATACAGGGTGTCTGGCACCCAGTAAGTTTTGACCTTATTAAAATAAATTGTGTATCTGTGTGTATAAGCATGCATTTCCAAGGAGAGCATCTCTAGTTATTAAACTTCAATAGATTTTTCAAGAGGATTTTAAGGCTTTATTTATTTATTTATTTTTGTGCTGGTCCTAGGGCCTGAGTTCTGTCCCTGAGCTTTTTTTTTTTCCCTCAAAGCTAGTACTCTAACAGTACTGGCTTTTTGGTGGTTACTTGGAGATGAGTCTCTTGGACTTTGCTATCTAGGCTGGCTTTGAACCGTGATCCTCAGATCTTAGTGTCTTGAGTAGCTAGGATTACAGTTGGGAATCACCAGTAACTGGCTAAATTAATGGATCTTAGAGACACTTGTCGTATAGTCATTGGAGCATCCACTAGATCTATCTCTCCATCCCTTTCACCTGTAAGCAGATGAAATGGCTCAAGCTACACCTGCCACCTATAGGTTCAATCCCTGCCACTCCACGCATGGTGAGATAGCTCACTGAAGATTGCTATATCCACCAAGAGAAGGACAATGGCTTCAATCCAGACTCTGGCCTCTGGTTCTTCTGTGGCCGTGACATTAGCTGTGACATTTTCTAGCCCTGAACAAATAACTGAACTCTCTCACCTACTCACCCAAGGTTATGCATCTCTATTATCTGCCTAGCAATCTTGGAGGCTGAAGGATGCTAATGTGTCTACTTTATGCTGTTTAGTATTTCTACTGAACCAATTTCTAAAAGAGGCTGCAAAATTTTTATTTTAATAGCTGACTCTTTGTAGTGGTGGAAAACTTACACATTGCCTTATTTAATTAATTTATTGTTAATAAGTTCAAACTAGGGTTTGAACTTAGTCCCTTGAGCTTGCTAGGTTGGTGTTCTATTACTTGAGCCCCCACCTTCAGCCTGGCTTTTGGTTGGTTAATTGGAGACAGAGTCTTGTAGACATTTTTGCCTGGGGTGGCCTTGATCTATGATCCTCTAGACCTCATTCTCCTGAATGCATCAGATCTACCAGTTGTCAGGTTCTGAGAGCATACTCATGAGAAATACAGTGTGAGTAAGATTGTTAGCGGAGGTCATTGGCAGTCTGAAGAGGACACTTTTCCATTTCACTGCTTCAGATGATCAGTGTATAGTCTGAGAGGTTAAACTCCTCCCTCTTTTTCTGCAGACCTTCCTGCCTGTGAAGTGGATGGCCCCTGAGAGCATCTTTGACAACCTCTACACCACCCTGAGTGATGTCTGGTCTTATGGCATTCTGCTTTGGGAGATCTTTTCTCTTGGTATGAGCCTGACTTCTGATTGCTTGGGTTGCTCTGGAGCAGCACTGGAAGGGAAATATTTGACCCAGATGCAGGATGGAAGTAATGCTGCTCGCTATAGTCATTTTACCCTCACCCTCTATCCCAGTATTGACACTTACCTGGATCCTAAGGAAAGAATAAGACATGATTGTGATCTCTTGATGGTTCAAAAAGGATAGCTAGACTTAAAATTGTAATATGAGTTTAGATAGGAGACAAGCAGCCTGTGTTGGAAGGTTTCAAAGACGGAACTGAACTTGACCTGACCTTGGCCATGAACATATCAGTCATACCTCCCTGGTATAACCTCCTTTTCTAGATCCCTTCCTCTGTGGAAGATCATCCCAGTTTGTGGCTTAATGGAGTCTTGTACTTCTTCAAAGCAGTAATTACCTAGACATTTCAAGCTCCAACTTGAATTTTGTATGTTGTGTGTGTGTTTCTGTGTGTGTGTGGGTATGTCTCTCTGTGTGTGTGTGTGTGTGTGTGTGTGTGTGTGTGTGTGTGTGTGTGAGGCTGGTGCTTAGCTTTTTTACTCAAGGCTGGCACTCTACCACTTGAGCCATACCTCCACCTCTGGTTTTTTGGTTGTTAATTGGAGATAAGGGTCTCATATAGACTTTTCTGTCTAGGCTGGCTTCAAACCTGGATCCTTAGATCGTGGCCTCTTGAGTAGCTAGGAAAGCAGGTGTGAGACCCTAGTGCCCATCCCAACTTGGAATTTTACTAAAATGATTTGAACATGTCTGGTGAAAATGAGTTTCTTGCCTTTGAGGATTCAGAATTTCTCCTTGCTTTTTTTGTCGTTTGTTTTGTTTGCTTGGGTGCATAGCCCCAGTGGTCAGAAGCACAGAGAACTACTTCAGTGCTTCTCTTCTAAAGATGTACAATTTTGGCTGAAGGTGAGGCCTAGTTAAATTTAAGATCCAAGCAGGCTTCTGAGAGAGAATGAGGAGATCATAGCATGTAATTTCCTGGAAAGAACCAGGACATCAGAGCTTCATGATTGTCCCTGCTCCCTTGTGTATTCTGTCAGTATGCCAGCGGTGTGTGGCTCATGTGTTCACATAGAAGCCCTTTGTCATCCTGGTTGCTGTTTTCCTTCACTTTTTAGGTGGCACACCCTACCCCGGCATGATGGTGGATTCTACTTTCTACAATAAGATCAAGAGTGGGTACCGGATGGCCAAGCCTGATCATGCAACCAGTGAAGTGTGAGTTCCCTCCCCATCTGTGGGCCTATATCTTAAGGGCACACGGGGTGAGAGGGCCCTGTACTCTCTCCCCGTGCCCACGCTAAGCTCAGTGCCTCTCCTCCAGCTATGAGATCATGGTGCAGTGCTGGAACAGCGAGCCTGAGAAGAGACCCTCCTTCTACCACCTGAGTGAGATAGTAGAGAATTTGCTGCCTGGCCAATATAAAAAGGTTTGTCTGGGCCCATTACAGTAGGCTAAAGGCCATGGGGAAAGGGAGGAGAGAAGAGCTGGTATTTGTTCCTGTTTGAAAGGAGAATTTTCAAAGGAGGGCATAGATGGTGTGTTGCTGTCTGGGGCTTCCTGGAGTGCTCCATGGTCCCTAGTAGCGATGATGAATGGGAACACTTCCCTTCCCACAAGGTTCCCGGTTCAGGTCACAGGCGTGACACCTGTAAGCCCTTGATTTTCCAGATGTTTGAGTTGCTGGAGCTACTTTGCAGTTAAAAGTCTCAGGATATCCAGGGCCTTTTATTAAATTGCTAATTTGAATGCACTCAAATCCACAAGAAATTGACTTTCGTCGGCTGACTGGAAGGGACAGCCCAGCTGTTATCTGTAACTCCAGCTGGTTTTCCGTGACGTAGGAGGCATTGTTTAAAGGAACATATGTAATTTCATGGACCCAGGCAGGAGACACAAATGAACGGAACAAGTTTCTGCTGAAGCCTTGAGAAGCAAACCCAAGCGAACTTGTATCTCATTTTAGATTCTCATTAGGCTCTGTGAAGGCTATTCACACTTCCTGCTTCTCTTCCTTCTCACTGGAGTACAGCATGAGGGGAGGTTATCCTGGACCCTCCCTTAAGCTGAGCTAGAATACAAACACTGAGTCTGTTGCTCAGTTCAGAGCCTGACTCTCACAAATGAGGCAGGAAGAGGCAGAATGTAATTAACTTAGCCTGGTCAAAGACATTGATTGATGGAGATGTGTTTTGGGCAGGGACTGAAACTATTGTTGAAATGTGTGTGTGTGTTTTCATATAAAGTGCTAGACTTCCTTAGTATTTGGGACTTGTGAAGGTGTAGGGTATTAAGTCCCCAATGGGAGACGACATCCCTTTCCTTGGGGACCAGTGTGAGCCCTGGAGACTCACTGTGATTGCTTCAGAAGGCTCCATGCTTGTCTTGGTGGAAGGCCCATGATCATCACAACTGTGTTAGAGAAGGGATATTGCTATCTGAAGATTTGTGGGTAGTAATTCCCTACCACCAGCTATCTCTCCATCATGTCCCTCATTTCTGGGGATGATTAACATACGACTCTCCTTCCGTTGTCTAAATCCCACATGCTTGTGGGATATGTTGGCGCGTATAGTTTTTGAGCATCCGCATCGTTATGACAAGTCAGTCAGTAACCCTTGATTATCAACATGTGTCATAAATGCTTACAGAGCTATGAAAAGATTCACCTGGACTTCCTGAAGAGTGACCATCCTGCTGTTGCTCGCATGCGCGTGGACTCGGATAATGCTTACATTGGTGTCACCTACAAGAATGAAGAAGACAAACTGAAGGACTGGGAGGGGAGCCTGGATGAGCAGAGACTGAGCGCGGACAGCGGCTACATCATCCCTCTCCCCGACATCGACCCTGTTCCTGAGGAGGAAGATCTGGGCAAGAGGAACAGGCACAGGTAGATGTGGGTGGCCACTCCGGCTGCTGCCTGTCTTCCCTGCTGCAGCCTGAAGGGGAGACACAGGTGATGGATAACATTGTCACACCTGGGTGGTGAACTGCCCTTGAGCCCCCAGAGGCCCCACCCCTGTGTGTGTGTGTGTTGGGAGGTGGAGGTGATAGAGAGTAATGCTTCTCTGGAAGAGAACTCTGTTCTGAGTTATAACTACTGATCCCTGAATCTTTACCTCCCAAGTAGTTAGGATGACAGACTTGAGCTACTTCTGATTCTCACTCAATCTTTTGAAATGAAGTAGGAAACTAAGCTACTTCACCCCCCAGGATCCAGCACACATGTCCTAAGAATTAAGAATACTCTTCTGCATAACCCTAGTATTGTGATCAACATACCAGAAAATTCAACTGTTTCCTGCTTTCATCTGATATCTAGGCTTTATTTGAACCCAGGTATGAGTTTAAATAATAATGGCTTGCTAGGCATGGGTGGCTCATGCCTGTAATCCTAGCTACTTACGAGGCTGAGATATGAGGATTGCAGTTAGAAGCCAGCCTGGTCAGAAAAGTCCCTGTGAGACTCTTCATCTTCATTTAACCACTTAAAATCCCAAAGTGGTACTTTGAGCACAAAGAGGCTCAGAGACAGTGCCCAGGCCCTGAGTTCTAGCCTCACAACTGACCAAAAAAAAAAAAAAAAAAAGAAAAAGAAAAAGGCTCACATTTATCGAATATGTATGTATTTCATGGTTATTACCTTATTTAATCATCTGAACAAGTATATTGTTAGGCATTATTGTCAGGCTACATTATAGGCTGGGAAACAAGGTCATGTTCTGGGGGTTGTGTCACATGTACAAAGTCCATTCTAGACCTAAGGCTTTCTTACTCTAAAATTCCCCCTTTCAGCCAGTATTTGAGTAATCAGCTTTCGCCTTGGAGTCACCAAGGATACTAGGTAATGAGAAGTGGGAGGAAGTTGCTCAGATGAAATCATGAGCACACAATCTGCAGACTCAGGAGGTTCTGGATAGAGCAAGGGCTGGTGTGGATGCATTTACAACCGATTTCTCTCCTGTGCTTTCCCTTCCCCACGCCTTTGCATCAGCATGATTTTTCCTTCCACTTGACTGGGTAGGGCATGAAAAGTGGTTGTAGCTGGTTAGCCACTTGGATTAAAAAAAATCAAAACCCATAAAACGAAGAAAGTCTTGGCATAAAGGGAGGAAAGGTGAGGTGGAAAAATGGCCTGGGTACCTTGCTTTCCACCGGCCCTGTGCAGCCATGGGGATGGGCAGCTTCATGGCAAACTTGCCACCCACACAGCCTGGGTTTGAATGTAAAAGGATGTTTCAGGAAGAGCTCCTTTGCCTAGCTTCCCTGGAAGTGTGGCTAGAGTGTAGTAGGTCTGTATGTGGCCTGAACTTCTCTTTTTCTCCTTGGCAGTTCACAAACTTCAGAAGAGAGTGCCATCGAGACCGGTTCCAGCAGTTCTACCTTCATTAAGAGAGAGGATGAGACTATCGAAGACATCGACATGATGGATGACATTGGCATAGACTCCTCAGACTTGGTGGAAGACAGCTTCCTGTAATGGGCGGGAAGTATTGTGGAGGTAGCTTCCTTCTATTCCTGGAGCCACTTTTGGATCTCTGAGAAAACCACTTTATTGCAATGCAAAGGTTGAGAGGAGGACTTGGAGGGTATACTGGGAGGTTTCCAGCCAAGAGCTGCAGGGAGCCTTGTAAATCTGAATGAATGGAATACTTTGGAATGAACTTCTGTGTTGCCTTTTGCAATGTGTCAGTAGCATCTCAGTGGTGTGTGAAGTTTGGAAACAAATGGACAGGGGAGGAGAAAGCCTCAAAAGACTTTTGTGTTTCCAGGGCATTGGTGAGATTTCTGTGTATACAAGTTGTCCTGCAACAAAACTCTAGCATTGTAATTATGTAAATAACTAACCAAGGATGAGCTTAGATTTGTATGAACCTATCTCCTTTGGACTTCTGAAGAGACCACTCAATCCATCCATGTACTTCCTTCTTGAAACCTGGTATCAGCTGCTGTTGAACTTCCATGTGAAGTGCATGCAAAACCACTTTTTGAGCGTTTAAAGGTACTGGTACTATCACATTTTGCTACTTTTTTTTCTTTTTAGTGATAAAAGAGATAAGCAATAACAATTAACCAACCTTTTTAAAAATAGATTTGGGTCATTTAGAAACCCAACAATTCATTTGCATATTGTAACCTACATTTATAATACTACTACTGTTATCAATAATGCTGAATATGTAATGTGTAACATGATTTCCCTACAGAGAAAGCACAATTTAGGAAAAAAAAAAAACCACCTTACTAAGTAGGTAACAAGTTTGACAGTTTTTGACATTTATTTTAAATAATCTATATTTCTCTGTGAAATATGATAATAGCTTTAGCAGATTAAATTTAGTAAACATAGCAAGCAAAGTATAAGTAGTGTTGTCCAGAAAATCAAAGTTTTTTAATTATGTACTAAATATATTTCCTAATCCATTGTACTAAACACAGTTAATGACCTCTGAGTAATGGGATTAGGTACAAACAGAACCCCAGAAGCCGAAATGTTCTCAAAGCCTGTGATCTGTGGGACTCTATGCTGTGACCCTGTAAGCAATTGGAAGCGTCAGCAGAAAAACTGGCTGTGTGGGGGTTTCTTTTCCTGCCCAGTGATAATTTTGGTAGATTTAAGCACATATATCCTTTAAATCTATGAACCTTAAGAGTCAGAAGGATGCCCTCACATCATGTCCATTCTTTCCTCTCTTACCTCAGAGGAAGAGTTAGCAACTCTGAGCCCATACCGGTGCTGTTCAGTGGGACCCTGTGAGTGGGTTGCCTTTAGATTCTGGGTTGCCTTTTAAGAGATTGTGAATGACTTAAATCTGAGGGAAACAGGAACCTCAATTTTTATGAACTCCCTGGCTTAGGCTACAGGTTGCCGTGGTGGTATGGGTGAGGAGGGGAGGAAAAAGACAATAACAACTTGAAATTTGGAATTGAAGTAGAAGTTAAGCCCTAGAGGAAACCTACAATTTAAGTCCTTGGCTTCAGGTCAGTGACATTTAATACCAAGCAATTGCTACTCTTAATTTCACTTTTCAAGTCTTAGCAGAAGCCGGATGATGTCTTGGTTTTGGTATGTCTTCCCAAAGTATAAGACAGAGTAAAGACACTACTTCCCATGGCATGAACTTGTCCACCCTGAAGAAAAGCATGGATGAAAGGGATGTAACTGTGTGCCAAGTCTCTGTATTGCAGGTCAATATTTTGGTGAAAATGATGAATTTTCCTGATGTTTTAGATTCAGAATGGCTGATGGATTGTCAAGCTGCTTAGTGTGGGTTCATTGGCATTCTTTGCAATATGCTTAATTGCTGCCACCCTATGAATGAAACATGGGCTGTGATTGCTGCAATCACTCTGTGCTTCCGGCAGGTGATGCTTTGCAAAAAACAGAAGCAATAACAAGGTACTTGACGACCTACTGGTGTAATCTCAATGCAAGCCACCGACTTTCTTACCTTCCTCTCTCATAGGAAGTGTGAAGACTGAGCCAGATTAGCCAATTAAAAAGGAAAACCTGACTAGGTTCCTTAGAGCCAATTAGACTTGAAATACATTTGTGTTTCTAGAATCCCAGCTCAAGCATTCTGTTTATCATCCACTCTCCCTCATATAGCCTTATTTTATGGGTGCTTGGCATTCTGATATTCTGAATCTTGCATGACACCTGTGGGTCCTGGACGAAGCTTCTCAGACCAGCAGCTTCCAGTCCTAATACTCCCAACCAAGATTATGTGGATTGCATTCAAACAAACAAACAAACAATATCCTAGATGCATTGTCTTTTTTGCTTTCTTTCAAAATCCCAGAAGAAAATTTGCTAATCCTTTCTGCTTTCTATTTTTATGATGACAATCAAAGCTGGCCTGAGAAATGCAATTTGTGACTTTCTAAATGATCAATGCGGTCCTTAAAACGTGGTCTGCCAACCTGTACAAAATGGTCCTATTTTTTTGTGAAGCGGGACAGAAGATAAAATGATGTTATACATCAATATGTATATATGTATTTCTATATAGACTTAGAGAATACTGCCAAACATTTATGACAAGCTGTACCACTGCCATTGTTTATATATTTTTTTAACTGTGATATTCCCCACAGGCACATTAACTGTTGCACTTTTGAATGTCCAAAATTTATATTTTAGAAATAATAAAGAGAAAAATACTTAACATGTTCCCAAAATGGTGGTGTGGTGAATGTGTGAGAAGGTCTGACTTGATAGGAAAGTCTACTGATACAAAATGTATTGCAAATGCCCCTGTTCCTTTTCAATTAAAATCCTGTAAATGAAGATCTTTATATTTCAATAAATGATACAACTTAAGTAAATGATACAACTTAATAAATGATACAATTTATGTTATGCTGAGGTTACCACATATTTTGTTTTCAGTTTAGTCATAAAATTAAAGTAATCCTGTTTCACTTCCTTTTTTTTTTTTTTTTTTGCCGGTCGTAGACCTAAACTCTGGGCCTGGCTGCTGTCCCTCAGCCCTTCAGCTCAAGGCTAGTGCTCTACCGCTTGAGCCACAGCGCCACCTCTGGCTTTTTCTGTTTATGTGGTGCTGAGGAATCGAACCCAGGGCCTCATGAATGCAAAGCAAGCACTCTACCACTGAGCCACCTTCCCAGCCCTCCACTTCCTTTCTTAGCAATATTTCAATAGGACCCTATATTATGCCATTTTTACTTATATTTTTATTAGGTAGTTATACAAAGGAGTTACTATTAATCAGATCAGTCTGTTTATCTATCTATCTATCTATCTAGCTAGCTAGCTAGCTAGCTAGCTAGCTAGCTACTTTTTTTAACTGGTCCTGGGGCTTGAACTCTGGACCTGGGCACTGTCCCTGAGCTCCTTTTGCTCAACAATAGCACTCCACCACTTGAACCACACCACCACTTCTGGATTTTTCTGTGATTAATTGGAGATAGAGTCTCATGGACTTTCCTGTCTTGGCTGGCTTCAAACTTTGATCCTGAGCTCTCAGCCTCCTCTGTAGTTGGATTACAGGTGTGAGTCACTGGTGCCTCACTATTTTTGTTTGTTTGCTTTTTTTGTTGTTTTGCATTTTTGGTGGGTTTTGTTTTGGGAGGCAGGGAATGTGATCTTTGTGTTTCTTCTGCCTCAGCCTCCAGAGTGTTTGGGTTACAGGTATGTGCCACTATATTTTACTTCTATTACACTTTTGGTGAAACAATCGAAACTTTATGATTTAAGATAATATTTGAGTAGCCAGGCACAGTGGCCTGCACCTGAGATTGGCACTACTCACAAGGCTGACACAGATTGATCAGCTGAACCTTGAAGCTAAATACTTGTCTGGAAAACAGATCCTGTCTCAAAGAAACAAAGACATTATTTGAGTTATGGCTAGTTCTCAGACACAGCATTTGTGAAGATGATTTGTATGTGGCTCATCTTTGGTCTTGTCTTTTTGTTTTTGTGGCTTTCTTGTGTGGTGTTTTCCTCCCCTACATGAGGAATACAGGACCCCATTTACTCAAACAGCATCGATATGGGCTGGGAAGGTGGCTCAGTGGTAGAGTGCTTGCCTTGCATGCATGAAGCCCTGGGTTCAATTCCTTAGCACCACATAAGCAGAAAAAGCCAGGAGTAGCGCTGTAGCTCAAGTGGTAGAATGCTAGCCTTGAGCTGAAGAGCTGAAGGACAGTGTCCAGGCCCAGAGTTCAGGCCCCACAACTGACAAAAAACAAACAAAAACAAACAAAAAACCTCCAGCATAGATGTATACAAAGTATAATACTAAATAAAGCCATTCTTCTTCATTGAGTCTCTTTCCTGTCCCTGAAACAGGGACTTGATATGTATTCTTTATTCTTCAGTCCCTTCTATACAAATCTGTGTGTACATTTGTATCTCTAGTTTTACTTCAAACTTTGCCTTTGCCTATAAGGAACCACAATTTACATATGACTGTGTAATGTGCCCTTTTACTTCCCTCCCTCCCTCCATTCCCCTCCTTTTTCTCTTCTCTTCCCCTCTTGTTTCCTTCTCCTCTATTTCCTTCTTTCCCTTCTTTCTCTTCCCCTTTTCTCTCTCCCTCTCCCTTTCTCTCCCTCCCTCATTTAGCCCAGGCTAGCTTTGAAATTGTCATCCTCCCATTTTAGCTTTCCAAATGCTGGGGACCACTGGTGTCTGCAAGCCACTACATCCGGGTTTTCTTCTTCTTTTATTTTTATTTATTATTTTTTTTAATTTAAATTTTATTTTATTTTATTTGAGAACATACTGTACAGAGGGGTTACAATTACATTGGCAGGATAATGCATACATTTCTTACCAAGCATTGCAGCCTCCTCCTTTGTTTACCCTTCACCTCCCTTCCCAGCCTCCACCCTCCCCCCCATCCAATCATACCTCCCTCCCCCCCCCACACCGACATTGTAAAGCTTGCTTTGACATGACATTTTGTAATTCTCCTTGTTGCAACAGGTCCACCTGAATCCTTAAACGACTTGTTTGTCCCCATCTCCTCCACATGTTATACTGACATCAAATAAAGTGAAAGCGGGGGTTACACTGTGGGGGAGGGACATACAAAGCAACAAAGAAATAATCTTATAAATGCGTTAGAAACACATGCATGAAAGAAACGAAAACATTAAAATACATATTTAAGGGTTCATTTTCCTAACATCACATTATCTGACCTTTTCCGCTTGACTCATACCTATACTAGATATTGCAAATAAGGGAAACCATGGGACCTATGTTTCTTTGGGCCTGGCTTACTTCTCATGTCTATAATCCTAGCTACTCAGGAGGCTGAGATCTGAGGATTGAGGTTCAAAGCTAGCCCAGACAGGGAAGTCTGTGAGATTCTTTTTTTTTTTTTTTTCTGTGAGATTCTTATCTCCAGTTAACCACCAAAGAAATGGGAGTGTGGCTCAAGGGGTAGAATGTTTGCTCTACGTGCAAAAAAGTTCAGGGAGAGTGTCCAGGTACTGAGTTCAAGCCCCAGGACTGCAAATTGATGCTAAGCAAATATTTCTGCAAATGGATGGTAAGCCCTAGTTTTCATACAACTACTGCACTAAATGTTTGGACATCTGCATATGAATCATTGGCTTGCAGTTTCCTAGTCTCCTCTTCCTTACATTGCTCAGGAATCACAGTCATCAGAACAGGACTGGTAGAGATGAATTGGGGTAAATGTGGGAGTATTAGGGGGTTTGTGTTCTGTTCTGAGGCATGTTGAGGCAAATGAGTGTGTGTGTATGTGGGTGTATGTGTGTGCTAGTACTGGGTCGTGGGCTTGGCCTTGAGCTCTTAATTGTCTTTTCCACTCAAGGCAAGGTTGGTGCTCTACTATTGGAGCCACACCTTCATTCCCAGCGATTTGGTGGTTAATCGGACATGAGTCTCATGGACTTTTCTGCCCAGACTGCCTTGAAACTGCCATCCTCAGATCTCAGCTTCCTAAGTAGCTAAGATTACACAACTCGCTTTATTTTCAACTCATGGATAAGGGAAATGACTAATAATTTGAATATAAAACCTGATGCCAATGTAATTCCGTATTACTCTAATTCAGATTTTTTAAATAAGTTTTTTTATTGTGAAAATACTGTACAGAGGGTTACAATTATATGAGCAAGGTAATGAGAACATTTCTTATCAAGCATTGTTGCCTCCTCCTTTGTTTTTCCCCTACCATCCCTGCCTTCTGATCTTCATGACTACACTCCCCTCTCCCCCCACCAAAGTTGTAAAGTTTGTTTTTCTTAGCATCTTGTACATCTCATTTTTGCAATGAGTCCACCTGTATCCTTATTTAAACAATTTGTTTTTTCCTTTCCCCTCCACAAATTATACCAACATCAAATACAGTTAAAACAGGGGTTATTCTGTGGGGGAGGGACATACAAAGCAACAAAAAAATCACGTGGTACCTTATAAATACATTAGAAACAACAGCAAGAAAGAAAAAAACACATATCCTTATCTTGGGGTTCATTTTGCCTAACATCATCTCATCTGACCTTTTCTGCTTGTCTCAGACATATACTAATTATTGCAAATAAGGGAAACCATGGGACCTATGTTTCTTTGGGCTTGGCTTATTTCACTTAATATAATTTTTTCCAAGTCTTTCCATTTCCTAATGGGGCAATGTCATTCTTTCTGATAGAGGCATAGAATTCCATTGTATATATTTAGCACATCAGATATTTGACATTGCAAATCAAAACCTGTGTCCTTGGGCTTTGAAGATTGGGGATTTTCCTACCTTGTTCTGGCCCCAGGAAGGAGGTGCATCACTGGGAATATGATGGCCATTTAAACAGCAGTTGCCTGATCAATATCACTACAGGGCACCCTGGGCTGTCTGTTTGGGTTTTTATTTTGGGTCCGGTCGTGGGCCTGAACTCTGAGTCTGGGCGCTGCCCCTCAGCTCTTCAGCTTAAGGCTAGCGCTCTACCACTTGAGCCACAGCACCACTTTGGGATTGTTTTTTTGCTTATGGGTGCTGAGGAATCGAACCCAGGGCCTCAAGCACGCAAGGCAAGCAGTTTACCACTGAGCCAACTTCCCAGCCCTTTTTTAAACTTTTTTTTTTTTTTTTTTGTCGGTCGTGGGGCTGAACTCTGGGCCTGGGTGCTGTCCCTCAGCTTTTCAGCTCAAGGCGACACCCTATCACTTGAGTCACAGCGCCACTTTCGGCTTTTTTTTCCTGCTTATGTGGTGCTGAGGAATCGAACCCAGGGCCTCATTCATGCAAGGCAAACACTCTACCACTGAGCCACCTTCCCAGCCCCACCTGGGCTGTCTGGAGAGATGCTTTCTCCTCCTTTTTAAATGTATAACACTACATCTTAATACACTACAGACAACTCTGCCTCTCTTGTCAAGTCAGTATGAATTCTTTTTAAAATACAGACTTCTCTTTGGTGCTGGCACTTAGGGTTTGAACTCAAGGCCTCACACACTTGCTTGTTTTTTTCCGGCTAATACTCTACCACTTGAGATTTAGCTTCACTCCAGGTTTTTGCTAAATATTGGAGTTAAGACTCTGAGATTTCTGTGCCCAGAATGGTTTCTACCCATGATTATCAGTTCTTGATTAGTTAGGATTATAAACATGAAACACTGGTGCTTGTTTTTTTAATTAATTAATTAATTATTTTTAGAATAGAAATTCTATAATGGCAGGGAAGACATCTGACATGAGGAGACCAAGGTACCACAAGACAAATGACTTTTCTGAGAATCTGATACCGTATAAGGCTAAGACTGGGATCAGAGATTCCAAATATCCCAGTTTCACTGTCATTTATATTGCAAGCCCAGAAAATACAATGGATAACTGGAAAAGATCTGTATTCAGAAGTAGTTTCTTTTGCTACTTGGATATATCCAAAGACAAGTGATGGACATGTCAGTTCTTAGAACTGTGCTACACATTTGTTAGGAGAACAATTTCTTTTCCAAGCTACGGCATGCAGTTCTAATAATGGGCATTATGACTTTAATAGTGATATGCTTCATGAAATACAGCTTAGGAAAATGACCTAGAATATATGAATCCATCATAACTAGGCAATTTTCCCTGGGATAACAGCCATAGAAATGCTTCATTATTTCTAGCTCCAAGTATGATAAGGATTGAATCCAACTGCAGAATTAATATGCTGTGTTCATAACAGACAGCGTTTTCACCCCATCCCCACCCCAATGAAAATATACATGAAAATACATATGTGGTCTTAATTAGCAGATTCTATCTGTTCCACCTGGTTACATAACTAGCACCAGGTCTTAAAGAATAATGAATGCAATCTCCCAAATACATTTATGCATGGGTCAGGTTTCCATCACCCACTTTTTTGTTTACATATAAAGCAATGAAGACATGGAGGACCCAGGGTCCCACGTGGCAGGGGGAACACATTTGCTCCCTGTTTTCTGGTTTATAAGCTAATTGGAATTTTTAAAAGATTTGCCACATTCTCCTGGCAGATGGCATTTTGCTTTATCATTATTCATGGGTATTAATGACTTCCCTCTGGAGCATGTGTAGCCCATCTATTTTGAATTTCATTACATTTCATGCTGACAGTTCCAAACAGAATCAGATCTAGTCTTTTCTATGTGATGCTTGAGCTGCAGATCTTTGGTGGGTCAATGATTTAGTCTTGATTATTAGGATTAAGTAGCTCTTTGAAATGAAGAAAAGTTTTTTTTTTCTTTTGCTTGTGTCCCAAGTATTCCATCTTACTTTTCCTTTTGTTCAGCTCGCTCTCCCACAGGGCTGTGGGTAGGATCAGGTGTGTACAAAAGACAACTCCAGAGTGGATGCATCATTCATTAGCCTGAGATGATTAGACCTCCTTACTTTCTCCCTAGAAAGGTTGGGGTTTGGTTTCCAAATGGAAAAAAAAAATGTACGAGGACACAATGGAATGATAGAGTCCAGAGAAAGTCATTAAAATTAATTTCATCCACAAATGTTTATTAGAGAACAGTCTTCTCTTTGCAGAGTTGCTCTCTAAAAGGCTTACGCCTAAGTGAGGCAGCCGGTAGAGCTCCGTCCTTCCAGCTTATTGTGTCACAGAGCAGAGCAGAGCAGAGAATGGTGTGGGGTACAGGCCACAGGCCTAGAGTAACAGGAAGCTGAGGAACAGGGCGGGCAGCTTTCTGAAGGCTGCTGAGAAAGCTGTGACTGGGCTACAACGGGGTCCCTGGGTGGGGCAGAGCATATGCGAGTGGAGAGTCAGGACTGGGCAACTTTGCTCCCTGCAGTCTGGTCCTGGCTGTGAATCCAGATACTTGCTTTGTCTCCTTCACCGCTATCCTTCCTTTTCTACTTTCTATTCTTTAACTTTATTGAGATGGACATCACATAATGGAAACAGTGCAGCTGTGTTTGGGACAGAGTATAATGAAGACAGGGAGTCTCTGGGATGTTGGAGGAGCATAGTCATCCCTCTGGATCCATGGGTCTTAGGCCTAGGTCTCCATATAAACCCCTAGTCCATGAATACCCAGTTCCTTCAAATAAAAGGTAGCTTTTACATATTACCCATACACACCCTCCTGTGTACTATAAATATCTTGAGATTAGTTATAATACTTATGACAGTGCAAGAGCTATGTACATAGTAAGGCCTTGTTATTAGGAAATAATAAAGAAAAAAATGTCATGTTCAGTACAGAGCCAACCATTTTAGATATAGCTACATAGGATATTAATAAAATGTAAGAGGGTTGGGAGTGGAGGAGCACAGCTGTAATCCCAGGACCTGAAGGGCAAAGGAAAAGATGATCATGAGTTCAAGGACAGCCTGGGTTTGAACCTGGACTTTGAGAACCTATCTTAAAAAATTCCAACAAGTTGGAAGGTGAGCAGGCCCACATAAGTACTGGAGAGACTGAGGGAAGGTGTATGAAACACAGGAAGGCTCATAGGATGTCCCTACACATTGTTTCTTTTCCTCTCAGTCATGGGTCTTGAACCTCAGGGCTTTGGCACTGTCCTTGAGCTCTTTTGTTCAAAGCTAGTCACTCTCTATCACTTTGGGCCACAGTTCCACTTCCAGGTCTTGAGTGGTTACTTGGAGCCCAGGCTGGCTTTGAACCAAAATCCTTAGATCTCAACCTCCTGAGCAGCTAGGATTGCAGGCGTGGTCCCTACACAACCTTTCATTTGCCTGGGTTTGGACTGGCACTCCATAAATTCAAGTTTGATTCTGTTGGAAATTTCTAGAATTTTTTAAAACGTCATCCATTGTTGTTTGAGTCTGTGAATGTGGAACTCACGCATCCAGACTGCCAGCTATATCTCATAGGTTTTTTTTTTAAACTACATTTCCATACTGTTTATTTATAAGCAGTTCATATTTTGATGCTTTTTAAAATGGTATTTAAAAGCACTTCTATTTTTATTGTTTATAGAAATGTGCTTAACCTTATATTTGGCCATCTTGCAATTCCTTAGAAGTGTTTTTACATAGCAATAATGTCATCTATAAGTAAAGACTTATTCCTTCCCAGTGTAGCCTTGTATTTCTTTTGTGTACTTTATGACATTGGGCTGAGAACTCCAGCATGAAGCTGAGTGGAAGTGGCAAACACCACTACTTGATTCCTGGTATTAAGAGGAAACTATTCAATTTTTTGACATTAAATACAATGTCGGCATAGGTTTTTCACAGATAACCTTCACAGGTTAAGAAAAACTGTTTCTATTCTTAGTTTGGTGAGGATTTTTAGCTGTAAGGAAGCTGGGTTCTGAAAAAGTGTATTTTTTGCATATATTGAGATCATCGTATAGGTTTTTTCTTTTTGAATTTGTTTGTATGGTGAATCACATTGACAGATTTCCCAATGCTAAAGTAATTTTGCATTTCTAAGTTAAATCCTCATAGGATTTACGATCCTGTATATATTAAGGAGTTTCCAGTCTGCTCCACATGATGGATGACTTCTGATCTTTGCTTTCATTGGGTATCAAGATAATGATGGCATCACAGAAGGATTTTCAGACATGTTTTCTTTTCTATTTTCTGGGATTTGTGTAGAGTGGGTATTATTTTTCTTTAACTATTTTACATAACCCCTTTTCACATCTACCTGGGCTTGGAAACTTCTTTCCTGGAAGATTATAAATTACTAAAGTAAGTTTTTACTCCATATGGGTCTAATCAGGACATATATTCATGAGGAAGATTAGCACGAAGCTTCTGATAACATTCTTTTCTTTAAAACTGTGGGGTCTGTTTTGTTGTCCCTCTACTCACTCATGGTATCGATCATTTGTGTGCTAAGTCTTAAATTGATCATTTCTCCTAGACATTGACCACATTTGTTGATGATTTCAAATCAGTTTGACTTTATTATCTATTCCCTGCTATACATTATATTTGTATTTCATTGATTTCTACTATTTATTCTTTTTCTTCTGCCTAATTATGGTTTAGTTATGATTTTCCCTTACTTTTTTAATGTAAGGATTTTAGTCGTAATTTTCCCTCTAAGCATTAATGTAGCTGCATCTTATAAATTTTGATTAAATATACTGTAATAGATAATTCAAGTATTCTCAGAGTACAGAGAAAAGAGCTTTCTTTCATTAAGTGTGGGGAAACTGAAGGTAAGCATTAGAGATGGGCTTTGAAGACTACATTTTTTTCTATTTTTTTTAGGCAAAGAAGATAGGTGTATTCTAAGCCAAATGAAGAGTCAGGATTTATTAATTGGTCTTCCCCTTATAAAGTATGTTTATCAATACTTAATGATGATAGCCAGCAGGTAGAACATGTCTTTAAAAGGCAGGAGCAGAGCCTGTCATTCCTATAATCAAAAGTTATGCTGGAGCTGAAAACTATTTTGACTCTTGAACTAATTCTACTGGCTCACCCTACTTCCAGGGCAAATGGTATTGGTCCAATATAATGTCAAAAGGCTGTCATGTGTGAGTATTGATCAGAATAAAGACAATGAAAGTAATAGGACAGTTGTCTTCATTAAGGAATCAAAGTCATTACACACATTTACTTATCAGAGAGATTTTTACATTGGATTCTCTAACTTCCTATTTTACAGTCATGAGATCCTACCTCAATAATTTCTTACCATCTGCAACAAAACATATATATATATATATATATATATATATATATATATATCTGAGGATATATGCATATTGTCATTTCTAAATATTATTTGTATTGATTTTTTCTAACACAATTATTAGGAAACAAAATAGTGAAATTTCCTTGCACCTGGAATTGGATTCTGCCCAATGAAATGGAGGTATAGTTTCTGGGGAGGATTTCTCCAGGACAAAGCCTTTATCAAATTTCCTGTTTTTCTCACATTGCTCTTCTCCATTCTGCCTGCCTAGAGCTTACATACACTGTATGGAGTTGCAGTAACCCTTTTGAATATGAACTGAAAGATCACAGGCAGAGGCTCTGTAATCATAGCTACTCAGGAGGATGAGACCTGGAGGATCATGGTATAAACCATCTTGGACAGAAAAGTTTGAAATTCTCCATCTCCAAAATAACCAGCAGGGCTGGAGATGTGGTTCATGTGGCAGAGTGCCAGCTTGTGAGAAAGGAGAGCAAGGGAGAGAGAAGAGGAGGGGGGGGGGATGGACGGACAGACAGACAGACAGACAGACAGAGGGGGGAAGGAAGGAGGAAGGATGAAGGAGAAGAAGGGAGAGAGAGAAGGGGAGGGAGAGAGAGGGAGAAGTACCAGTATCAGGGTTGGCAACTACTTTTCTTGCTGACATCCCTGGGTACCATGCTTAGTCCATGGTAAGTGCTGGGTTGAATTAACTACTCACCCACAGAGGGTAGAATGATAGGAGGAGCTTCAGAACCTAGAATAAGAAAAACCACTAGTCTCTGGCTATTTCTGAAGCCAGATTCAATGTTGACCCAAAGCTCCGGCCCAAGAGCATCAATGCAAAATCCCTACTGCCTCATAGTTATACTCTCCTTGAGTGAAGAAAAGGACAACATTGGTGACAGGGAACATTTGGGAAGTTTTTAGCAGGACCACATCTGAAAATCATTACTCATGTTTAGAGATTCTCCTGAATCAAAACCCAAACATTCTCCACAATGCACTCATTTACCCCCAGATGTAGAGGGAAGAATTACATACGCTGTTGTAAATGAAATCAAGTTGGTTTAAAAATAGTTAAAATACATTTTTAGTGTTTTTCTTCTTCAAATATTAATTCTCCAAGACCACACTTAACATCAGTAACTTTTCCTTATCATTTTATTATGGTAGTTTTCAAACACACAGAAAAGTTGCAAAAAATTATACAGTGAATCCCCATAGACTCACCCACTGAGGTCTATAATTAACAAGATACCAGACTTTTATTGGCCACTTGTCAGAGGCTGTGATCAGTGAGGAGTGGGAAAAAGAATTTGAGCAGCAACCAGCCTCTACGTTCAATCTTGACAGAGAAGATGCAAAATGTGAGAAACAAAATTGTCAAAGATTGCCTGTGTTTAGGGCATGGACAGTTAAAAACATTACACTGTCATGGGCACTAATGGAATGAAGTACACGGGTGGTCTAGGCGTGCTTCTTCGTAGAATTTGGGCTAAAAATGTTCAGAAACACTGTCTTTCAGCTCATTGAGATTACTGAGAATTTGCTCCACTTCTGTTCTGAATAAGCCAACATTGTCAACTTCAATTCCTCTTCAGATTCAAGATTCTGGGTAGGTTTTGATGGGAGCTGCTTGGCAAGGGACCCAGTCTACCATAGAGGCTTGCTTCAGCTGTGAGGATAGCACACAATAGTCCACATTTAGATTAGGCTACAGCTGAGGACCAGACACTTCATAGATCTGCTCTATGTCAATGACTTGAGAATGGAAAGCCTTTGTCTTACTTAGTAGCTGTGCTGTAGGGCAGGGGGCATGGGCCATGTTGGGGAATCTCAAATCTTTAAATTTTGTATTCCACATACCTCACCTGTCTTACCCACATTGGGGTCCTTCTGTAATCTGTCCTCATTGTATACCAAGGGGAATTTGCCTCAGGTCCTCCAGGAACTGTCTCTTGTCTTACTCCTTTGAAAGTTACCATCTTAGTTTCTTTCCTCTGGCTCACTGACAAGCATTTCCTCTTGAGCATTTTGAACTTGGCCGGTGGGGTGGGTAGGGAGGCTCTCTGTGGGAATGATTACATTTTACCCCTCTAAACAACAATGATATCATTCAGTAGCTGGACAAGACCATTTTGCTCCTGTTTCCCTTTTGTTTTCCCTTCATAGATTACCTTTCTTTCCAAAACATCATTTATTCCATTTTTGTTTCTAAATTATTGTATTTAGAACAAGCTAGCAACTGGGTTTAAATGAAAACTCAATAATTAAATTCTTATTAGTTGATGCCTGAAAAGTTCTAAATAGAATGACCATAAATCCCACTCTCTCACTCTTTCTCTCTCTCTTTTTCTGTGTGTGTGTGTGTGTGTGTGTGTGAGAGTGTGTGTGTGTGTGTGCGTGCGCGCTAACGGTCTGAACTTAAGACCTCATTTTCTCTCTTGGCTTTCTTGCTCACAACTGGTTCTTTGCCTAGTGAGCTACATCTCCAGCCCTGCTGGTTATTTTGGCAATTGAGTCTTCCAGACTTTTCTGTCCAAGCTGGCTTTATTTTATGATTTTCTAGGTCTCAGCCTCTTGAGTAGCTAAGATTATAGGGCTGAGCTACCAGTACTCAGCCCCAACTACTTGTTTTTATATATCAGGAAAGTCTCTTTTTAAAAAAACGGATTTTTCTTTTCTAAATGTAGAGTTTTGTGTAAATTATGTAAGGTAAGACCAACCAATCCATCCCCTTAGAGTTCTATATCTGCTGCTTTTGACAGATCACAGAAATTTACTTCTCACTTGGATAGGAACAGTGTCCCATGAATATAAATTCATTGCATCTCCAAGAATCACATTATTTTTCTGGGAAAAGTTGTAGCTGATTAGATTCTTGAGGACTGATGACAAAAAGGAACATGCTTATTATGTTCAGTCTGCTGTCATATATTTAAGATTAGCTTCATGACAATCACATGAAATAATTCTTTGCTATTATCCTATTGTTGGTGTGAGGAATGAAACCTTTTTCATACTAAGAAAATGCTCTATCACTGAGCTATACCCCCAAATTCCTACAGTACTTATATATTTTTGATGAGCAAAGAGAAGTTTATAAAAGATAATAATTCATCCATAGCTACCATCTCTTAATATTTATTTATGCCAATGCTGGGGCTTGGGCTTGAACTAAGGGTCTGGGTGTTATCCTTGAGCTTTTTTTGCTCAAGGCTAGCACTCTACCACGTGAGCCACCAGCTCCACTTCTGGCTTTTTGGGTGCTTAATTGAAGATGACTCTTATAGACTTTCCTACCTGGCCTGGCTTTGAACCATGATCCTCAGATATCAGCCTCCCGAGTAGCTAGTATTACAGGTGTAAGCCACTGGCACATGGCTTCTCTTAATTTTTTTGTTTTTGGGTCCAGTCGTGGGGTCTGAACTCTGGGCCTGGGTGCTATCCCTCAGCTCTTCAGCTCAAGGCTAGCGCTCTACCACTTGAGCCACAGTGCCACGTCCAGCTTTTTTTCTTTTTTGCTTATGTGGTGCTGAGGAATTGAACCCATGCATGCAAGGCAAGCGCTCTACCACTGAGACACCTTCCCAGCCCCTTCTCTTAATTTTTAAAAGGGCTAACTGATGACACAGAAAGGCCAGGGTCATTGTACAAAGATAATTATTATTTTGCCAAGAGGAGGCACCCAAGTTGGTCATGAGGTAGGAGGAGGAGGGAGAGCAGAGTCTATCACCCTTTTGGTTATTCTTTTATAAAGGCAAGGCAGGGAAGGGCAAACAGTCTCAGATTAGTGAGTATGGATAATTCTAGCTGGCTTTGGACCCTGGTATCGGGACCTATGGTTCAGAGAGCACCCTTGCCTATCTACTAAGATTATAGGCCTGAGCCACCAAATACTTGTGGGTGTGTTTTTGTTTTTGTTTTTGTTTTGCCAGTCCTGGGAACTCAGGGCCTGAGTGCTGTCCCTGAGCTTTTTGCTCAAGGCTAGCATTCTACTACTTGAGCCACAGCGCCACTTCTGGCCTTTTCTGTGTATGTGGTGCTGGGGAATTGAACCCAGGGCTTCAAGAATGCTAGGCAGACACTCTACCACGGACCCACATTCCCAGCCCCCAAATGCTTGTTTTTATATATCGGGAAAGGCTCTCTCTCTCTCTCTCTCTCTCTCTCTCTCTCTCTCTCTCTCTCTCTCTCTCTCTCTCTCTCTCACACACACACACACACACACACAGGGGAAGACTCACTTGGTGCATAGATATCAGATGCAGAATCCTATGGATTTGAGATTGGAGGGTTTGTAGTATATTCTCAAATACTTACCCAACATGAACTGTGGGGAAGATTCAAACAACCTTGGTTGTTAGCTTGTCCCTGTGGTTGGGGCACATCAGGCAAACAAATAATAGCATTGAAGAAAGCTCATTTGGACAAAGGGGCATCAGGGAAAGACCCTGGCTCCAGACACAAAGCTTTTTCCCCAACCACCTAAATTCACCATATACTTTTCTTCCAATCTTTCACCCTGATCTTGCTGCAAACCTTCTCAATTCTCTGCCACCACAAACTCTTTAGCTGCTTGAGTTAGAAGCCTGACTCATTTGTGAAGTCCATCAGTTCCTCTCTAAGGTACCTTTTTGGATTGTCCTCTTCTTGCTCTGTACCCAACTCCTGCCTTGGGCCAAATTGCCTGGGCCAAATTAAGCTGAGATGCTTAATCCAGCATTCTATCTTCACATTCAACCAGATCTTTTGTACATGACAGATGTGGTTACATCACTTCCTTGTTATATCCCTAAATTCCCTATCTCCTTCACTTTCTCAGCAAAACATAAAAGGCTCCTCAAAAGCTGACCCTTGCTTATCTCTTAGCTGAGTGTCCTATAAAACTATGATATTGTGACCATATATTTACCTGAATGATATTCTTAGGGCTGGCACATAGCAGAGGAGTGAGAAAAAATAGTGATAGATGTAGATGACAGATAAATACATACAAAGATATATGATAGATAAATACACTGTTAGCAGGCATTCTGAACCCAGATGGTTCTCAACAATCTAGTTTCATCAATGTGCATGAAATAGACTCATCAATCATTTATTTTTGTCATTGTGCACTATTGCAAAGTCCATGAGATTCTCCCAACTAAAACAGAGATTATGCATTTGAGGCATCATCAGTTTCTTGAGTTGAAACCTGTTGTAGCTAAGAGTAGAGCCTCATAGACACTGGGCTGCAAGTTATCCCAAGTACCACTAGGGGCTGCTGGAGAGCAACATAAGACCCAAAAACGTGTTAATATTTCCTTCAGATACTTTCTTCCTTTCATGGTGATATTTATTTAGTGGATAGGGTTCGGCTCTATGTTATTACACCAATTCCTCAAAGTCTTCTCTGCCGTTTGGAGGGAGAGTTCTAATAAGTTTTCCTGTTTCTCAGCTTCTTGAATGCCATCTAAATCAATGTGGTATTCAGGAGAGGAACAGGTGGGCCTCAGGGGACAGTCTAGAACATCCAGCATCTTTGTGTGAATCCTTTGCCAAATGATGTTCTTACGGGTGAACAGATTTCAAAAAGTGTTGTTGCCTCTCTGCTGATCCAGCCCTTCTGGAGGGCAGCATTGGGAGGCAAGTTCAGGCTTACTTTTTGAGGTTTATTTTTTTTCTTTCACATCAAGGACATCCTGGTTGCTACCCGAGTGGCTATAGCAGTTTTTCATACAACAGGGACCCAGAAACTCTCTCTGCTCAATCCATTTTTAAGCTTACTTTCTGGTCCAAGATGGCCACTGGAGACACAGTCATCGTGTTCAAATTCCAGGGAAGAAATAAAGGAAGATAAAAGAGTAACAGGGTATATGCTTCATTGTTCCCCGAGGAGTACCTTTTTAGAAGTCTCACTCAACAACTTCCATTTCTATCCCATTAGCTAGCAAATGGTGCTGGGAAGTGTCTTGCTAGTTCAACCCACTGAAGCCTTTGACTATACAGAAATCTGTTATTCCTGGAGGAATAGGCAATTCACAGCTTCTACCCTGAATGAGAATTCAATTCTCTACTACTCTAAGAGATACTTAAAAAACTGCTTTTGCTAAAAAGCATTGGTTCCTTACTTGGTCCCTCAAGTTAAGTAGCATTAAAAGCTGGCATCCCCACTTCCATTTTACATCTGTCTTTGCTCCGAGCCATCCATGCCACAGGTACCTTGTGGCCACCTTGGGATCCAGGAAGAATAAGACTGATAATAACCTGTGGCAAAAGCCAAGACTACCCCCCCCCCCCCAACATAAAAGACTTCCTTAAAAGTCCTGACATCATGATCACCTGGACCATACTCCTAACCACTGGACCACACTTGGGACTAGGACTACTTAATAAGAATGCATACCTATCATCTCTTGTCCCAAATCTTCCTTCATGTCTACAATTCATGTCTCTAGGGGGCAGATGGGTTCCCATAGCATGCCCAGGCCCACTGATAGATCTCCTTTCTCTTCCCTTTACATTCCCCCTTCTTTGGACCAGAACTGGGGCTTGATCTCAGGGCAAGGGTTCTGTCTCTTAGCTTTTTGCTCAAGGCTGGTGCTCTACCTCGTGAACTACCACTCTTTGGTGGTTAACTGGAGATAAGCGTCTCATGGACTTTCCTGCCCAGGCTGGCTTTGAACTGCAATCTTCAGATGTCAGCCTCCAGAGTAGCTACTTATCTCTTTATTTGGGATATTGGGGGAATTTAGCTCTGACATCTGTAACTCAAAGAGTTGGGTCTCTGACTGGGGCTTCTGGTTATAATACCTGAAGTCTTCCTTTGACATCAGCCACTTGCAACATGCAGTAAAGCATCTGTTGACAGCCAATCACTAGTAAATCTCATAGACTAGAACACTGATACATCTCCTACCTGGAGATTTGTGTAGAGACTCCATTTTGTAGATCCTCATCTTTGAACATATGAATTTCTCACAAGCAGCCTGCCCTCTGGCTACCTAACTTGCATGGGAGAGGAGAGTGAATGGAGAAGACAGGGTTTCCATGTGAAATCTGTGAGCTGAGAGCCTGAGAGAGTCCACCCAGACCCAGGCTCTGGCCGCTTACCTGAGAAGGTGAGTATCCCTAGGCATGGAAGACCTGTGGAAATTCTTTACTTTCCATCCAAAGCACAGGTTGGCCACAAGAGGGAAGCAGCACACTGAGCTAGGGCTTGACAACCTGCTCTTTGTTCTGGCTTTCCCATTGTCATCCCAGCTGGAAGGCAGGTGAGGGTTCACTGCAGCAATATTGTTCAACCAATGGCTGTGACCATGCCGGCTTGGGCTCTGTGTGTGTGTGTGTGTGTGTGTGTGTGTGTGTGTGTGTGTGTGTGTGTGTGTGTGTGTGTGTGTGTATGGGGGATAAGAAGGGTGAGCATAGCCTTGCTGTCACACACAGAATACCACTGATGAATATTCAAGAATTTCATTTATTAATGAAATTAAGTAAGTCACTGAGAAAAACAAGTCTTGGTGGCAAATTCTTAGATCCTTAAGATTCATTATGTGTGGAAAATCAAGAATCAGGAAATCTGCAACCAGTGCTGGTGTGACTCTATGTGTATTCCTGAGCTGGAGAGTGTGTGTGGTGTGTGCACATGTGCGTGCACATGCATGCTTGTATGTGTGTGTGACTCAACTAAGTTTAAATCTCCACTGTATTTAGAGCTTGACACAGAGTTATATCCTTATAACTATACTCCCAGTTACTAGGGAAGTAGAGATTAAGAGGATTATTATTTGATACTAGTCCAGGCAAAAAGTTAACAAGACCTCATATCAACCAGTAACAGCTGTCATCTGCCAGCCCAGCTATGTGAGAGTTGGTAGGTAGGAGGCTCTGTGTCCTGGCTGCCCTGGGTATAAACTCAAGACCCCCCTTGAAAAATAATTAAACAGGGGCTGGGAAGGTGGCTCAGTGGTAGAGTGCTTGCCTTGTATGCATGAGGCCTTGGGTTCGGTTCCTCAGCACCACATAAGCAGAAAAAGCCAGAAGTGGTAGAGCACTAGCCTTGATCTGAAGAGCTTAGGGAAAGTGCCCAGGCCCAGAGTTCAGGCCCCAAGACTGGAAAAAAAAAACTAAAGCAAAGGTACAGTAAGTCAGTAAGAGGTGGGGGAGGGGGCCTGAGCTGGGTGCTGGTGGCTCACACCTATAATCCTAACCTCACAGGAGACTGAGATCTGAGGATAGAGGTTCAAAGCCAGATGGAGCAGGAAAGTCTGTGAAATTCTTTATCTCCAACTAAACACCAAAAAGCTGGAAATGGAGCTGGGGCTGAGCACTAGCCTTAAGCAGAAAAAAGTAAAGCCCAGGTGACAGCACCAGGCCCTAAGTTCAAGCTCTAGGACTCACACACACACACACACACACACACACACACACACACACACACACACACACACACACACACACACACACACACACACACACACACACACACACACACACACACACACACACACACATCCTGAGCTCAGGAATCTCCCTACTCTGGGAAGACCAAGAGTCAGGCTCAGTTCAGATCTCTTGGGCATATTACTCAGAATTTCTCTCTTGTTTTCCTTCCTTCCTTCCTTCCTTCCTTCCTTCCTTCCTTCCTTCCTTCCTTCCTTCCTTCCTTCCTTTCTTCCTTCCTTCTTTTTGTTGATCATGGGGATTGAACTCAGGGCCTGGGCGCTGTCCCTGAGTTTTTTGGCTCAAGGCTAGCACTGTACCACTTTGAATCACAGCATCACTTTGGGTTTTCTGGTGATTAATTGGAGATAAGAGTCTCTGGGACTTTCCTGCCCAAGCCAGCTTCAAACCTCAATCCTCAGATCTCAGCCTCCTGAGTAGCTAGGATTACTGGTGTGAGCCACAGGTGCCTAGTGGCTCCGACTTTCTGAGCCTCCTATCTCCATATTTCTTCTCTAGTAGGGCAGAGGAGCCTTGGTCTGTGTGTCACAGTGGAGTACTCTGGATCCTTCCTGCCTCCCTCCATGGTGGTAGAACTCATCATCTTTGCCGATAGCATGGGTTTCTGCTCTGGGGAATCCCTGGTCTTTGGCATTTGGATCAGAGTCTCCATCTACTCCATATCCTTAACTTAGTCCTTAGGCCAGTCAGCAGAGGTCATGTCCTTAGCCTAGGCACTTAGTGGCCACCTGCTCATCATTGGGGAGGACTTGGGTAATCAGAAATGCTGCCTTAGGCTCATGTGGCTATTCACCTGTACAACAATTTTCACCATAGTGCTAATCTTAGAACTGGTTTGCAGTGGGCAACCTCCCAGAGAACCTCAGGGGAAGCAAGTACTAGCCGGAGATTCTCAGCCCTCCTTATGCACAGCTGGGTGCTCATGACCACCTGTGCTGGCAGAACTCCGAGTTGACACCCAGAACATCCAGCCCTAATGTACTCACACCTTTGTCGAATATTCAGCCAAACATTAACCTAGAGACTTTGCAGATGTGATTCAGGTATCACATTGGTTGACCTTGACAGGTGATTATGATTACCCGTGTGTGTTAGACACAGTCCTGGAATCAGGACAGAGAAGCCAGCAATATTACAAGTGTGAGACAGTCTACTTAGGGTTGTTTCGGTGTCAAGGGCCAACTGTGGGTGATCGCCAGTAGGTTAGCAGAATGCAAGCTAATGAGACAGAGACCTACAACTGCAGGGAAGAATTCTGCTAGCTATTGGAATGAGCTTGAAGGTAAATCATCCCTTAGGTGATCTTCCAGATAGAAATATACAGTCTACACCTTGATTCTGCCTCATGAGATCTTGGGCTTAGCAGCTAGCTGACATGTTCCAGACTCTAGACCCATCAGAATCATGAGAGGATAAATTTGTGCTGTTGTTGAGCCATTCTGCTTGTTATAATTCTGTACTTGGGTAATAAATAAACCCATAACTCTTGATAAAACAGGATATTAACAGGTGCATTTACAACAATCCAAACAGACTTGGGGTCAGGAGTTGAGTGATTAAACATGATCTCCCTGTAGGAAAGCGAGAAGGTTGTGGGGAGAAAGTTCATACCATTAAATAATTGACATTTAGGCCATAGTTGCCTAATATACCTCTGTGCATGTTCAATGAGCGTTCTTTGATTATGACATCTGTTTCTCAGTGCTGGAAGCACTCACTGTCCTATTCTCACTGTTTTCACCGTCTCCTACTGCAGATTGAACACTGATTTTGTTTCTTACACTGGAAAATTTTATAATTTAATAATTAAGAAGAGCAATAAACTGGGCATGATGGACACACTTTTAATCTGGCAATGCTGAGGCAGAAGGATGGTGGGTTTGAGGCTAGCCTAAACTACATAGCAAAACCCTGTATGTAAAAACAAGGATAGTAGTAAACTTAAAAAAGTTATATACCCTTATGATAAAGCCTTTTTTTGAAGCACAAGCCCTACTTATATTTATTTAAAATTTTATGTGCATTATACTACCATTAATTGTATATTAAAATGAAGGTTTCTTTCTATAAATGAAAATCTTAATTGAAATGTGAATATATATCCTATAATTCAAATTTTTTTGTCCTCTTCCCTTAGAAGCCTTTGTGTTTGTGCCAAGTCTAGCCTAGATCAAGAGCAATATTTTAGTCACCCGTGCTTTTGATTGGATTTTCTTTCATTCTTGCGTCCATCTTTTGAGATGGGTTATGTAGATGAGCAGGAGCCCTTGATACCAAGTTTCACATTGATTCCTGTTTATATACTGATTGCTAGAAGAAGTTCCCTGTAGACTTCTAAGCACTGACTCATCTTGCCTGTGAGTTAATGTTCTGTGCTTATGCTTCTGTGAGATATCAAATGGCTGGAGATGTGTGTGTGTGTGTGTGTGTGTGTGTGTGTGTGTGTGTGTGTGTGTGTGTGTGTGTATGTGTCACAGAGACACACGAGAGGGAAAGAGAGTGAGAAAATGAATGTATGTGTGGGCGACTCTTAGAACAAATATGGGTTAAAGGCAACAATATGGCTGTGCACGTAGCAGGAATTATCAAGAACCAAAGACTATCAACAGCCAGCTGCTAGAAACTAAGCATTGTGCTCTTCCAACCTAACTACACCCAGTTATGTGTTGATTAAGGACTGTGAAAACTCAGAGGAACTGATGTGAGGTTGAATTTCTAGGGCAGAAAATTCTCTGGTCATAAATGAGAGGCATCATTATTAAGAGATATTAATAAATTAGAATGTGAGAGTCCTAGAAAGAACACATTGTTTCATTCTTTTTTTTTTTTTTTGGTCGGTCGTGGGGCTTGAACTCTGGGCCTGGGCACCGTCCCTGTGCTCTTCAGCTCAAGGTGAGCCCTCTCCCGCTTGAGCCACAGCGCCACTTCCAAGAACACATTGTTTCAAAAGAAAGTTTGTTCCCAAGTAAAAAGAAATGTGTTTCCTGAGAGAACTGTACTTTGATCATATTCACCACTCATCATTTCTACTTTTCCCCTTCCTTCCCACCGTTCCTCCTCAACAACATTTTATGTTAATGTATTAATATTAGTATTATTAACTATTATTATTACTCAGGTCTCTCTATAAAAGAGTATGATATTTGTCTTTCTGATTTTAATTCATCTCACTCAACATGATGATTTCTAGTTCCATCCATTTTCCTGCAACTGACATCATTGCATTCTTTTTTATAGTTTAATAGTACTTCATCATGTATATATAAAATATTCTCTTTACCCATTCATTGATGGTTTGCCACCTCCCATAGCTTGGCTATTGTGAATATATTATGAATAGTATCACTATCCACATTAATGCGTAGAGATCTCAACTGCATATTGAGTTGTATTTCTTTGGTAGATGGCAGGATCATAAGGTAGGTCTTCTTTAAAATTCTTAAGGAACCTTCATACTGACTTCCATGGTAGTTACACTAGCTTCCATTCTCATGAACCATGTATGAAGGTTCTCTTTCTCTCTGCATCCTTGTCAATGTTTGTTTGGAGTCTTTCTATGAGAGTAATCCATCATTATTATGTAGATCCGTTTAAGTGGTTCATGTGCTCTTGGTTTCATATTGGTAAGATAGGATCCAGAACCTTATCCATCACTTCTGGATTTTCTAGTTTAACTTTTTAGAGTATTCCCTGATGTTCCTCTAAATTTTATTGTTTTATTAATATATTCATTTCTAATTTTATTAATTTGGATTTTCTCTCTCTTTTACTAAGTTTAGTTAAGGGCTTCTCAATCTTTTCAAAAAATAAATTCTTTGGTTCATTTATTCTGTTTCCAATCTTTGTTTTATTTATTTTTGCCTTGATAATCAAATTATTATTTCTTTTTTTGTCTCTATTCTTGAGTTTGTCTTGTTCTTGTTTTTCTAGGGGCATGAGGTGATCACCCTGTTACTTTTTTGAGAACTCTTATTTTTTTCAGTGTAGATACTCATAGCCATAAACTTTCCTCATAGCACTGCTTGTGTGGCATCCTGAAGGTTCTGGTAAGTTATGTTTTCATTTTCATTTGATTCTAGGACTTTCTTGATCCACCCTTATTCTTCAATGACCCACTTGTAATTTTAGCAATGTACTGTTGAGACTACATGTATTTTTCTGCAGTTTCTTTTGCTTTTGAATTTCATTTAATTCCATTGTGTCTGATACAATAAAACAAGCAATTTCAATTTCATTTTAGTCTTGATCTGTGTATGGTGTATTTAGAAAAAAGTTCTCTGGACTGGTGGGAAGAATGACTGTAGCTACTCCTGATTGCTTTTCAGGGTTCATTTCCTAGGAATATCTTTCCATCTTTTCACTTTAAAGTTGTGTTCATCTTTGTGAGATTCTTTTCTTATAAGCAACAAATGGTTCAGCCTTGTTTTTTTTTTGGGGGGGGGGTCCGGTCATGGGGCCTGAACTCTGGGCCTGGGCACTGTCCCTCAGCTCTTCAGCTCAAGGCTAGCACTCTACCACTTGAGCCACAGTGCCACTTCTGGCTTTTTTCTTTTTGCTTATGTGGTGCTGAGGAATTGAACCCAGGGCCTCAGGCATGCAAGGCAAGCACTCTACCACTGAGCCAACTTCCCATCCCTCAGCCTTGTTTTTTTGTTTTTTGTTTTTTGTCATGGAGCTTGAATTCAGGGCCTGGGTGCTGTCCCTGAGCCTCTTTACGCTCAAGGATAGAGCTCTTCTTTTTGTCATGGAGCTTGAACTCAGGGCCTGGGTGCTGTCCCTGAGCCTCTTTATGCTCAAGGATAGAGCTCTACTGATTGAGCCACAGCACTACTTCTTGTTTTTGAGTGGTTAATTGGAGATAAGAGTGTCATGGAGACTTTTCTGCCTGGGCCAGCTTTGAACTGTGATCTCAGAGCTCAACATCCTGAGTCACTAGGATTACAGTTGTAGTCTGTGTCTTTTGACTACAGAATTGAGGCACTTAATGTCTAGAGTGATTACAGAAAATGTATGTGGTAATTTCTGTCATCTTATTGTTTTTGTAATGTTTGATTCTTTCTTAATCTTCATTTGCTTATTTACCCATCTAGTATTTACCCATCCTGTATTTTCATAGTTGCATTTATATTCCTCTTTTGTACATAGAATTCCTTTAAGTATCTGCAGTGCTGGCTTAATAGTCATAAGTTCCATTACTTTTTATCATGGAAGGTTTTCATTTCTTTTTTATTTGTAAAGGAAATCATTGTACAAAGTACAATCATCTATGTTGGCGATTTGTTTTTCAGGGTTTGAAATATATCATTTTATGAACTCCTTTCTTTTAGGGTTTCTGTTGAGATATCTGTTATTTTGATGGGTTTTCCTTTGCATGTGACTTGACACTTCATTTGAACTTCTCAATATCTTTTCCTTGTTCTTTTATTTAGTGTTTTAACTAGTTATGATTTTAATAATTTATTTTCTAATCTTGTCTATAGGGTGCCTTAAAAGTCCACTTGTCACTGGGTGACCATTTCTTAAGATTTTAGAATTTTTTTCTCCTACTACTCGATCATGGCTTTGGTTGCACATCTTCTTCCTTTTATGCCCATTTTTTGTATGTTTGGTCTTTTAATAATGTCCCAGAAGTCTTGGGGGGGGGGTTGGGAGGCAGGTGGAGGGTGTGGAGGAGATGAGAGAAAAATGAGGAAGGAGTAATCATGTTTGACAAGAAATGTACTCATTATCTTACATATGTAACTGTAACCCCTCTGTACATCACCTTGACAATAAAATTAAGAAATTTTTATTGCAAAAGTTATGTACATAGGGATTACAGTTACATCAGTCAGGTAATGAATACCTTTCTTTTAAAAAAATTTAATGTTTTTTTATTGTGAAAATACCATACAGAAGGGTTACAAATACATGAGCAAGGTAATGAGTACATTTCTTATCAAGCATTGTGGCCTCCTCCTTTGTCTTTCCCTTACCATCCCTGCCCTCCCATCTCCACAACTACACTCCCCCCCAAGTTGTAAAGTTCATTTTTCAACATAGAATTTTGTACATCTCATTGTTGCAATGGGTCTACCTGTATCCCTATTTAAACAATTTGTTTTTTTTTTCCCTTCCCCTCCCCAAAACATAGGTCCTATAGTTTCCCTTATTTGCAATAACTAGTATAGGTCTGAGACAAGTGGAAAAGGTCAGATATGTCGAAAACGAACTTTACATCTTTGGTGCTGGATGGGAGGGGAGGGCGGGGAGGATTGGGTGGGGGGGTGGGGGGAGGATGGGAAGGGGAAACAAAGGAGGAGGCTACAATGCTTGATAAGAAATGTACTCATTATCTTTCCCATGTAATTGTAACCCCTCTCTGTACAGTATTTTCACAATAAAAAAATAAATTAAAAATCACTTTTACACTAAAAAAAAGATGTTAGGTGGAATGAACCCCAAGATAACTACACAAGTGTTTTTTTTTGTCTTGCTATTGTTTCTCATATATTTATAAGATGATGGTTTTTGTTGCTTTGTATGTCCCTCCCCCACGGTAAAGCCCCTATTTTCACTGTATTTGATGTTGGTACATGTCTTTTTGAACAATGTCAACTCTTCCCTTGTTTTCTCCCTCCTGACCTCTCTCCTGCACAAGTTGTATAGTTCATGTTCAGTATAGTGAGTATCACTAATGTATTTGCTCACTCTTTGTCCTACCATTTCTGTGCTTCTCCTTACCCTCTCCAAAACAGATAAACTTACATGCAAGACAAAAGGTACAGAAAACAAAAACAGTGATAAAGGAGGAAAAAAACCCAAAATCAAAATGAAAAGCAAAATAACAAACCTTCCTTCCTTCCTTCCTTCCTCCCTCCCTTCCTCCCTCCCTCCCTCCCTTCCTCCCTCCCTCCCCCCTCTCTCTTTCTTTCTTTCTTTCTTTTTTTTTTTTTTTGCAAGTTGTGGGGTTTGAACCTGGGTCTGGGCGCTGTCCCTGAGCTTTTCAGGTGAAGGTGCATGCTCTACCACTTGAGCCACAGTGTCACTTCTGGTTTTCTGGTGGTTAATTGGAGATAAGAGTCTCATGGAGCTTCCTGCCTGGGCTGACTTTGAACTGCAATTCTTAGATCTCAGCCTCCTGAATAGCTAGGATTACAGGTGTGAGCCACCAGTGCCCAGCTCTTGTTTCCATTTCTTGGAGTTCTTTTTTTTTTTTTTTTAATCTTTGAATGCTTTAATTTCTCTCTCCTTTTCCAAGCCTCAACAGTTTGTCTTCAACTTGGTGCAGTCTATTGGCAAGATATTTGGGGCTGAAGACCTGGCTCATGGTAGAGCACATGCCTAGTAAGCATGAGACCTTGAGTTCAAGCACCAGTGCAGCAAATAGTCGCTAAGACTTTCAAGTGAATTCTTTATTTCATTTCCAGAATTTCAATTTGATTTTTTGCAGAATCAGTATATCTTTGTTGAGTTTTCCTTTCATGTTCTGTTTGGTTTATTTCATTCAGCTTATTGTATTCTCTTGGAATTCATTCAGGCATTCATTTATGTGGGTTTTTATTGTTGATCTTTCTTACAATCTTAACAAAAATTCTTTATCTGAGATTTCATTCATTTTATTATTGAAATGTTGATTACTTGGAGTTTTTGAGTTTCTCTCTCTCTCTCTCTCTCTTTCTCTCTCTCTCTCTCTCTCTCTCTCTCTCTGTGTGTGTGTGTGTGTGTGTGTGTGTGTGTGCTGTTACTGGGACTTAAACTCAGGACCTCCTTCTCTTGCTTCCTTTTTTTTTGGAAGGTTGGCACTCTACCACTTGAATAATGCCAGCATTACTAGCTTTTTGGTGGTTAATTGGAAATAAGTCTCAGGGATTTTTATGCCCGGATTGGCATTAAACCAGGATTCTTAGATCTCAGCATTTTGAGTAGTTAGGATTACAGGTATAAATCTGGCTGGAGTTCTTGTCTTTTGGAAGAGTCATATTGTCATGTATTTTCATAATTTTTGTGTTTTCTGCCTTGGATTTTACACATGAGAGGCCAAGTTATTGGTTGAAAATGTTTATCATCTGTAGTTTTTCAATTGAAGTATTCACTATGAGCAAGCAGGATTGTTTAATGGCAGGGCTGAACTGTAGGTTCTTAATGCTGGACTGGCAGAGGGTTGGAAAAGCTCAGTTGCCAAACATTTGCTTGTGTGCTCCAGCACTACTCAGATAGAAGAAAACCAGCTGGAGTCTCTTGTAGTTCTAAGTTATAGGCTGTTGCTATATATGGGTTCAAGGTAGGGTCAGTCAAGAGTAATTTGTCTGTTTCTGTGCTGCTCTTGAACCTTAGAAGCTCCCTTTATTTGTATACTGAGAGCCACCACTGGTCACAAGAAGCTTTGCAGACTGTAGGCCAATGATTTCCCACTTGGTGTGCAGGCCTCCCTTGAAGCAGCAAGTATTCAAGTCTAAGATTATCCCCTGATGAATGCATCAGGGAGAGAGAGGGAGCAAACACCACACTGAATTCTGCTGTGATTGTGGAGACCTGAGGGATTCAAGATTTATGCCCTTTGGTTTCTGTTTTCTAGCCTCACCAAGTATTTCCCCAGTCTGTGTGTGTGGGAGAGGATTAGAGGAATTATGTGAGCCCTCACTTCTAGACTCTGAGTTCTCAGCCTCTCATGGCAGCAAACTACCAGCCAGTAAAATGCTGGAGGCCATGCCACAGGCTGGGTGATCTGTTTCTGCACCCATTCACAGCCAATGAGTTTGCTCTTACAAGGGAAAATGGAGCCACAGGCCACTATACGCTTCACTGCTCAAATTCCCTGATAATTAACCTCCTTAGCAGGTCTAGGTCAGACTCTTTCTCTTTCTCCTTGATCTCTTCTCATACCCATCTTTCTCCCATACCCTGTGGGAGGTGTCCCTAGACTCCATATGCTATGATTGTTCCTTGTTTTCAAACCTCTCCTTGCTCCCAGAGTAGCTCAGTCTCAAAAAAAAAAAATAGTTGCTCAGTCAAGATGGTGCTTGACAATAACTCAAAGATATGGGGAGCTCTAGTAAGATTTTCCTCAACCAAACAAAGATCATTTAAAAAAAAGTCAATCACCAAAACACGTTTTTAAAAAAATCCCAGCAAATCCAACAACAGGTAGAAAAAAGTAACTTTAGCTAAATAAACAAAAACAAAAACAAAACAAGAAATGAAATGGTAACTTGCCACTCCAGTCCTCTGGCCTCTGCTGAGTCAAAGGAAAAGACTGAGTGTTCAGAACACATGATTGGGCTACTAGTGGCAGTATAGGGATGGTGGTAGGATGGCATGATCTCAAGTCAGTGGCTCTTAATGTTGGTCGGAATCATCTGTAGAATTATAAAACTACTGATACCTCCATTGGAGATTTTGACTGCATTTATCTGACTAGGCCACTAGGATTTAAAGCCAAATAAAAATCCCTTCAGATGATTCCAATGTGCCTCAAAAGTAGAGAAACCCTGAACTAGAAGGTGGAAGGATGAAGTGATCTATGAAAACTATGGGAGCAAGCTGAGGGGGAGAGGTGAGATCTGGAATGGACTGAGTAATCTTGGAAGGCTGAATTGTTGAGCTTTCCTTGACTTTACTCATCAGATTTCCACAGACACTGGGAAGAGAAGATTTGGAAGGGAAAGGCTGGGATTTCTGTGGTCTATCAGGAAGGTGGCTTAGAGCTGGGGCATGGAACCTTCTGCCTGGGGGCTAACCTCAGCCTTGGGTACAATAGTATCTGTGGCTCAGTGGGGCTGTATCAAAGCTCAATGCTGGACACAGAAAAGTTGCTTCCTAAATGGTGGCTCTTGTTGGAAACTTTGCCTTCTTCCTTCTCTTGGTGATTCTGCTTACAGTGCCCTCTGGACCAGCCTCTCCTTTCCCTTCATTCTGCCACTTTTCAGGCCTAGAACAAAGACAGGGAATGGATTCTTTTCACCTAGTAATACCTAGGATGGTCTGGTGGATGGTTTGTGGCAGACATGAGTATTCTGGAGCTACATTTTCCAGAGGGCATCCTGTAGGTGCGGTTCCAGGTGATCTCAGCATCTAGGTAAGCTTGGGAACTGCATCAAGTTTCAGGGCCCTTGGAGTGGTTCACGTTGCTGTTGGTAGTGTTTCTTTGAGATCTGAGGAGAAAACACAACAACAACAAAAACTCATAGTTTTTCTTTAACCATCATGTGGCCTCAGCTGATTGTTATTTTTGCTTAGCTCATTAACATTTTGCTTCTTTCTCATGACACACTTTTGGGAAACTGCCCCAGAAACTACAATCAATGGCTTTATTCAAAGGACAAAGAAAGCAGCTGCACCCTGCACTCATGAGGGAAGCCCTGGCCTCTCACTGTCATGGTGCCCTTTTCCCACCCCCTCTGCTGCCCCTTACTGTTGCCATGGTAATGACCCTGGAGAGTAGGGACCAGGCCTGCTATTGCTTTACTACAGCTCCCCCCACCCTTTGTGTCTAGAGGAGAGCTGAACATACCGTGGTCAACATTTGGCAACATTGACTGATGGAGAGCTTGGAGAGTTCATTTGGAGCATCTGCAGGTGGGCTGGGTTGGATGAGAAGGCCTCCCATAGTTTGCTTCTATCTATCTGGGTAGAGGAGTTAGCCAAGAGGGTGGGAAAGGACAGGCCTCCATGCTCACTCAGCCTTGGCACTGTGCTTTTCTTTTTTAAACTTTATTGTTATTATAGAGGTGGTATACAGAGGGATTACCATTACATGAGTCAGGTATTGAGTACATTTCCTTTCATACGGTGTCTTCTGTTCCCTCATTCTCTCTCAGTCACTCCCTGTTTTCTTTTTTAAGATACAATAATCACAAATATTTCTACACATTAGAAATGGTAAAAGGCACGTTTCTAGATAGAAAATATTTTGATTTCTTAGTAAATTTGGTTTATTAGCAAAATTTTCTTTTGATAAAAATGTCTGATTCTGTTTGCTTCCATTGATGTTGTTTTGTAATAAATTACTTTCTTTTAAGTTGGAAAAGAAAATAAAAGCCTATTCTTTACCACTGTCTCTAAATGGAAACCAAGAGCTCCAGGTTTACTATAGAGCATGACAAAATAATTGAAATAGGGAGGCTGACAGAAATGAGGATGTGAGGTGCAGCTTTCTGTCTGTGAACATCTGGTCTCCTAGCTGTTGTGCCCCATCCCTCAGGAGTATTGTCATTTCTAAATTACAGACAGTGAGGCCATTTGGGGCACTCATTGGTGAAAGTTGTAGATCTACATATTTTCTAAATTGCTATCCACATACTAAAACAGTATTTATTGTTAAAGTCAAGAGAGCCAATGCTTAAAAACAACAAAAAAAAATACAAGCAAAAGTAGATAATCTCATCAGCATCTGAGTACATGAAAGACAAGGCTATTTATGGCCTGCTGTGCTGTCCAGTTTAGGATCAGGGGCTCTGTGAATGTCTGGTCTGTAAGCATCTACATTGAGCTAGAGACTAACATGCTGAAGACTGAGGGTTTTGTCTTCTGGTTGCCCAAAGAGGTTTCCCAGGGCCAGAAAGTACTGCTTCTTAAGGAATGAGGGCTGGTAAAAGATGATCATCTCAATCAGCTGGTTTGTATTTTCTGAAGTATGGAGAAAGGAGAGTGGTTAGATGTATATGTGCAAGTGGGGGTGTAATGGGCTTGCATTTGTGGAGCATCTGCCATGTGTGGAGAACTTGATATGAATCTCAACATATAAATTGCTATCTATTTATAGTAATTTAATGCCCACTTATAGATCGCAATTTGTCCACAGACAGTGCTTGACTTACAATATACTAACATCTTGATTAACCCATTGTAAGTGAAAAGTTATTGTCACCAAGGCAGACTTACATTAGTCTACAGGCAAGAAAATAGCTTGACACGAAGCCCATTTTTATAAGGAAAATGTTGCAGATTTCCATGTAATTTACTGAATAATGTATTGAAAGTGTAAAACAGCATTGTATGGGTACAGTTTGGCACTGTTGGAAAGTCAAAAGTCACAATTTGAACTATCATAAGTTGAAGACTGTGCATCAGTTTTATACCCAGATATCAGAGATTTGGATATTTATCAATCTATCCATATTTATATGCATGACTTTATTCTATGCTTATAACACCATTTTAATACCTTAGTATTTTGAGAGTGGGTAGATAACAAGTCTTGTCTGGGCAGGTATGCAGTGGGCTCTGTCTTACACCCAAGTCCATCTCACTCCAATGTTCTTTCCACTACATGTTTTCTACCACCAATCTTTAGAATCACGATAGTATCCTGGATTGCACTGGAATGAGCCTATAAATATGAGTGAAAGGATAAGGCCTCAATCCCAGTTCCATCAGAGATTCCCAACCTAAAATCTCTCTCCTGCCACAGTCTTGTATCCTTTGGTGCACTTGTTTAGACCTTAAGTGTTGCAGCTACTCATTAACCCCACCTGCTCCCTCCGCTCTTCTCCCAGCCCTTCTCCTTTCTCATCAGCTTTGCCATCTTCCTTCCTTCACTCTGGTGCTTCGATTTCCAACTTACAACTCCTATTATTCCAGCTCCCTCCTTCTGTCAGCCCTTAGTGCTGGCTGCATTACAATTCTGCCTGCCCTGTGTCTGTTCACACACTGTTGAGATTCAGGAGTAAACCTAGATTGATATCATTTCAAATATCTATACTATAATGATGTCAAATAATCTCAACAGTGCCCTGTAATATTATTGTGACTTCCTTCCTTTCCTTTCCTTTCCTTTCCTTTCTTTTCCTCTCCTCTCCTCTCCTCTCCTCTCCTCTCCTCTCCTCTCCTCTCCTCTCCTCTCCTTTCCTTTCCTTTCCTTTCCTTTCCTTTCCTTTCCTTTCCTTTCCTTTCCTTTCCTTTCCTTTCCTTTCCTTTCCTTTCCTTTCCTTTCCTTTCCTTTCCTTTCCTTTCCTTCCCTTCCCTTCCTTTCCCTTCCCTTTCTTTATCTCTCTCTGCCTCTTCTTGTCTCTGTCTGTCTGACAGTCTGTCAGTCAGTCTGTCTGTCTGTATCTCTTTGTATCTTGAACTCAGGGCCTCAGCATGTCACCAAACTTTTTTGCTCAAGGTTAGTGCTTTACCACTTGAGCCACAGCTCTACTTCTGCCTTTTTGGAGGTTAATTGGAGATAAGACTCTCATGGACTCTCCTACCTAGACTGATTATGAACCTTGATTCTTAGATCTTAGCTTCCTAAGTAGCTAGGAATACAGGCATGGGCCATCAATGCCAAGTTCATCTACTTTTGCAGTACTGAGATTGAACTTACACTTTGTGCTCTACCGATTGAGCTATACTCCTTTAATAAATCAGATAGGCTTTTATGCTTTTGGTCAAATGGGAATGTGCCACCACCCCTAGTTTTAATTAGCACTTTTAGTGATACTGGGATTTGAACTTGGGGCCTTCTACTTAGTGGGCAGGTACTCTAGCACTTGAGTCATACTCTCCACCTTATTTTCTTTAGTTTTTTTTGACAGTGTCTCCCACTTCAAGTTTTCTCATTCCTTTTTTTCTGTGTTTCCTATTTAGATGGGATCAACTGTGACCACTATGCCTAACCTATTTGCTCTTTAACTTTTTTCTTGGACTGACCTCAAACTAGGATCCTCTCACTCTCTGCCTCTTAAATTGCTGGCATTGTAGGTGTGACAACCATGTTTGTCCCTCTAGTTTGTTTGTGAGATAAGATTTCACAAACTTTTCCTGGGCTGGCCTCAAACTGTAATCCTTCCATCTCTGCTTTCTAAGCATCCTCAAATGCAGGCCTGTATGACCACACCCAGATTACAATAGTATTTTGGATAGTTGTTATGGTTGTGATCTGAAATGTCCCCTAAACACTTATATGCTGAATACTTGGTCATCAACGCAGCCATGTTCAGATGTTGGGGAAGTGCTTGGATTGGGGAGGGGGTTCTGATCTCATTATTAGGTAAGTCCATTGATGGGGTTTATAATGTGAAGGAAACTTGGGAGGTAGGACCTAGTTAGAAGGAATAGGTCCTTGAGGGCTTGCAGTTAGGGTTGATATCTTGTCCTCACGCTTCCCTCCCGTCCTCCATGAAGTCAGAATTATGCATCACCACATATTTCCCGCCATCATGTCCTCCCTTACCACAGGCCCAGTTTAATGTTGAATTGCTTACAGAGTAGAGATGGGGTAAAAGGTAGTAACTGGAGTCCAATGCACACTGGCCAGTCTGAAAGGATTCTCAATGAATCAGACCTGACACTACTTTATAAACAAATGAAAAGGCCATAGGGGAACACATATCAGTCTGCTTTTTTTTTTTTTGCCAGCCCTGGAGCTTGAACTCGGGGCCTGGGCACTGTCCCTGAACTTTGCTGCACAAGGCTAGCACTCTACCACTTGAGCCACAGTGCCACTTCCAGATTTTTCTGAGTTGTTTATTGAGATAATAGTCTCATGGACTTTCCTGCCTGAGCTGGCTTCAAATCACAATCCTCAGATCTCAGCCTCCTGAGTCGCTAGGATTATAGGTGAGTTACCAGCACCAGGCTCAGTTGATATATTATCTTGGAGCTCAGGAGAGAAGTCAGGGCTAGAGAGAAAACATGGAAATTATCAACAGACAGGTTAGTTTAGGCCAGGAAACTGCTGAGATTTCCAACTATAGAGTCACAAGCAGAAAGACACTATTAGGACTGGGGAAAGAAAGTGTCTATTGGTCAGCTTTTCACCATGACAAAATGTCTTAGAAAAAAAAATCAGCTTTAAAAGATGAGAGGTTAATTTTGGTTCATGATTTCAGATGCTTCAGTTCATGGTTTTGGGGCCTATAAAGAGGCAGAACATCATCGTGGGGAGCAAAGCTGCTTACTTTATGGAGGTGAAAAAGAGGAAGAGAAAGAAGAAAAGGAGGAGGAAGAGGAGGAAGAAGAAAGGAGACTGGGATCTCAATATCCCTTTCAAGGGCCTGCCCTGCCCTGCCCTGAGCTACTTTCCTCTTACTAGAAAAGGAAGGTTCCAGGGCTGGGAAGGTGGCTCAGTGGTAGAGCGCTTGCCTTGAATGCATGAGGCCCTGCATTCTATTCCTCAGCACCACATAAGCAAAAAGAAAAAAGCTGGAAGTGGTGCTGTGGCTCAAGTGGTAGAGTGCTAGCCTTGAGCTGAAGAGCTGAGGGACCGCGCCCAGGCCCAGAGTTCAGCCCCACGACAGGACCCCCCCCCCAAAAAAAGAAAAGGAAGGTTCCACCATTTCTGTATAGTGCCATGCATGGCAGGATAAACCTTCACATAGAGAATCTTTGAGAACATTTAAGATCCAAGCCATAGCAAAAAATCTAAAGAGGTGAGAAGTGATGACTGAGACCGGAGTGAAAAACCAAGAGGGCCGTGTCTTGGAAGCAAGGAAAATATGTGTGAGTGTGAGTGAGACCATCAAATGCTGCTGCAGGGTTAAAAAGTGCACTCAGGACTGATCAATGGATTTGAGAATTTGGGAGCTATTGGTTTGGACAGGGCAACTTTAGTGCAGTGGCAGAGATGAAGGGCTGCATGGAGTATGTGCAAGACGGAATGAAGGGTGGTCCCAAATACTTGGGTGGCACAGCTAAGAAGGTCACAGTTTGGAAGTGGTGCTGTGGCTCAACTAGTAGAGGGCTCGCCTTGAGCTGAAGAGCTGAGGGACAGCGCTCAGGCCCAGAGTTCAAGCCCCATGACCAAAAACAAAAACAAAAAACAAAAACCAAAACAAGAAGGTCACAGTTTGATATGCAAATGTAGCATTGAGACCATATCCCCCAAAATCAAGGAAGAACAAAGGACTGGAGTAATGGTCAAGTGGCAGAGCACTTACCTAACAAGTGTGGGGTCCTGAGTTCAAACCACAATACTGAATGCCAAAGGCCACAGCGAGAGCCAGGGAGTCTTTGAAGATAGTGGGTATAAAGATGAGTAGATAAATGATGCTGAAATGAGAGAGGGATATGGAGGGCACAAATGTTTTCTTATATTTATGTTTCTTTGTTCTGAGAACTTGAACAAGATGAAAATGCTAGTATGTCTGCCTGCTGATGGAAATAATCTGGCATGGGGAAGAAGTACCAAGGAAGTAATTGTAGAATGAGTCTTGGAACACATAAAGAGAAACTGGGTGAGGTGCTGAGTGAGCAGTGGAAAGAGGGCCAGTCTGTCCTTTGCACCAGGAAGGAAGGCAGAGCTCTAAGACACAGATGTGGGGCTGGTAGGCTTGGTGAGGGGGGAGTGTGGAAATCCTCCTCCTCCATTTGCTCAGTGAAATACAAAGCAAGACCATTCCAGCAGGAACGAGCTGCTCTAAGTGTTAAAAGTGGTTTCTTGGACGCGTGGATTCACGGCCATTCTAAACGATCTCCTTTTTGCTTTTGTAGTTTTTGATTTCTCTCAATAAGCATGTCACAGTGTACATTTTTCCTTAATTATAGGCAGCATTTCTGAGAGCTGTCCATTTCAGCTGCTCCTGAGGGCAGTGTAGCCAGTCTTGCCACTTACAATTGTACGTCCTTGAACTAGTTACTTATATCTTCTTGTGTGCCTTTTCTTTTTCTGTTTTTTTTTTTTTAAATTTGTAAAATGAGGTTGATAATGTCTGCAGTATTCAATCCACTCAGTTAGAAGGCTCATCAACGAGAAAATGTATGCGAAAATAATCTGGAAAGAATCAGCACTGCATGGAGATAAAATGTTCTTATTGTGGCTATTTCTGACTAGGCAGGGGACATACGAGGAGGGGTAGAATTAAAGAACAGGGCAAAACCATTGGCTCACCTCTTATAAGCTATCACATGATCTTAAGAGCAAAAAAAGCTCTTCTGAGTCACATCATGCTGTATCTCTTTTATCCAGGTTCTGATAAAGATGAAAAGCTTTGTGCCCAACCCTAGAAAACAAACTGATAGAACACATTTCCTCTGCGTTTACATTAAGTTAACTTCATTATTTGATACTCCAAGTTAAAATGTTTCCTACTGAGCCAGGTTTTTTTTTCTTTTCTGCTTCAGATACATTAATTATGAACGTTCCTCCCAAATTTTTGCATTTGTATTCAAAATCACCCAGAGAATATATAGCCATGATTATTCTTTTGTTATTTTTTCAAATTACTATGATTGTATTGTTCGATACACTTTGGCACATGGGGGCTGCTGGTCTGTCACCATTAGACACATCTATAGAAATCCACTAAATACAAAAAAAATCACCAGATGAAGATCAAACCATTTATTTAAAGTACTTTGTATGAATTAAATAATAATAGTGGAGTCCCATAACTCTTTCTCAAGTATAATTCAGAGATGCTTTTGTGTTGCTCGACATTTGAATATTTCATTGTCAGCCTCAAGGATTACAAAATGAAAAGACAATGCCAAGCCTTTACTGTTGTTCAATGTGTATATTGTTGAAGATAAATGCTCATTAATCTTTGCTTTTGACATATTTATATTCTTACTTGTTTATTGTAAGACCGTATAACCCCAGCATCAAAGAGCATTTTGAAATATGAGGAAAAACACAACCAACCATTTCACCATCTGAATGTAACTCTTTTCCCTTTAGTGGATTCTTGGCCCAGCTTTGTTCCTTCCCTGTGCCCTTTCATGGCTGCAATTATACCATGCATACAGTCTCAAATATGCATTTTTAGAATCTCATTTAAAAGAAGGGGTTTCTTGGGATACAGAAAAATAGTTCCAGTTGTCATGTTTCTACCTTTTGTTGAAACCTGATTATGTCAGAAAAAATCTGAGATCAAGATACCTTGTTAAAATATCCAAAGCAACTTCAATGATCTCTCCAGTCTGTGTTCTGCAAGACTGAATATTTTCCAGCCCCCAACATGGATGCAGAATTTTAGTCTGAAAGGATTCGAGACTCTGAATTATCTTCCTCAGAGTCATCAGGAATCTCAGGGATTTTCCACTAGGGAGAAAAGCTCTTGGAATGATGGAGGAGACACAGATCTGAGGTAGTGCCAATGCCTTCTCAGATGATCCTTGATGATAATTCTGAGTATATTTTTTGACCTCCAACTTGATGAAAATCCTATGATTTGCCCAGTCTCAGAACAACAGTAACAATGGCTGGTGTTCATTTCTCATCACCTTATGTTTCAAAAGTTTGTAATAGATTGACTGCAAATGTGAGCCTCATTTTTCACCCTTCCTGTGGCCACACCCTTTGCAGCCACCCTTATGTATGGAGTCTGGGCTGGTCTGTGTTATGCTTCGGTAGATAGCATACAATGGAAGGGGTAGAGAGTCAGCTTTGAATTTGCCACATCGCGGAGACTGAATACATTCATTCTTACTCATGGGTCACTGTCCAGTCACATGTAAACTAGCCTGGCCTGACCTGCCGGAAAGTGGTGAGAATGTGGATTAGGTCCAAGACAACCTGGCTGATGTGCTACTCCTAGTCAGCCACTAGCTGCATGGGTGAGCCCAGTTATGGTTCAAAGAGCCCACCAGGTAAGCAAAGCTGCCCTGAGAAATCATATGTGATTGTTATCTTAGGCTACTAAATTGTGTGTGTGTGTGTGTGTGTGTGTGTGTGAGCGTGTGTTTATGTGTGTGTGATTTTTTGCATGGCATCATTTTGACAACACGTCTTTAATAAGAGATTCTATCACATCTTGAACAATTCTGTGTTTTCCCTCTTAGGTTTCAATTGTGACAAGAGGATACAGAGATGGCATATTACCCCTCGATCCCATTGCGTTCCTTACCTTCCACGAGATACTTGAGATCTGTGATGTGTAGACT
>NW_027206512.1:35722349-35734849 GCF_024711535.1 Dipodomys merriami | reverse complement strand
TTAGACATACCTTTGAATGTTGGAATTTTAATTTGATCTTTCAGATCTCCTGGGGGTACTCCAAAAGGAATGTTGGTTGACAGTTTGGAATCCAAACTGCCGGCTCACACTCAAAGTTTCTGTTCTTGGTAGAAGCATACCTGGCCTGAGGCTTCTTCCTTGGCCAGTGAGCCTCTCTTCTGAGCTTGCACTTAGAATCTGGGAGAAGGTGGTGAGGGCGGGCTTCTCTGAGAGAGGGACAGCTATGCAAAGCTTGAGATCAGTGAGAACATTCCAGGGAGAAGGAAGAGCAATTTCTAAGAATTTGAATCAGAAATGGGCCCAGTCAGGGGGAAAGATGTGGCTAGAACATCGTCAACAAAAAAGAGCATGTAGAGTCCCACTCCTACAGGAAGTTGGCCTCTTGGGGCTTGTTCCAGGGAGTGAGTGTCCCTCTAGATGTTGGCTCCTCCAGGTTAAGTCAGTTCCACTGAAGAACCTGGCTCTGACTGATGCAAATAAGAGCTCTAGGAATGGGCTGAGATGTGCAGTCTGGTACGATGGCATGATGGAGCAGGGGTCTAGGAACACATAGTCTCCATCCAGAGCAGAGGTAAGCAGAGGTAAGAAGGACAACATCATTCATCAATGCAATGTCTTGAACAGGCTCTGAATGGTATAATTTGGGTGTGACCAGAACTTTAAAATGAGCATAAAGTACTCATAATGTTAAGAGTCATAATCGTTACAAAGTGGCTATTTATTTTTATTTGTATGGATTCTTTTTTGAGAAGGCGCTTTTATAGCAGTTACTGGGGTTCAAATTCTATCTCTTACACTTCCTGATTTTGGACAATTAAGCCATTTGAAGGCCAGCTTAGGGACAGTGGAAAGAGGGGGTGATATGCACTTGCCAACATTGGCAAGACATAAAGTATGGAACCAGAGTCTTTGGTATATAGTAAGTGTATGATTACTATGTCACCTTTTCCTCCTCCCTTTCACCTTTCCCCTCCCCCATCAATCTCACCATGAAAGAAATTTTTTTTCAGGTACCCAGTGGTCCGAGAGATTAATTTTCGATAAACTGCAAAAAACTTTGACAAAGAAACATATGATCTCAGAATTCATAATGATTTATTATGTCCTTTGGTGTTTAGTGTCCTGGTCACAGGTGTGATATCTGTAAGAACTGTTGTTCAGCTAATAAAAACTTCTGGTTTTGGAGTCCCATTTCATTTCATCCAACAGTTTCACAGTTGCTGAGAATAGGCTCTGCTGCTATAACAAAACACCTTCAAGACTACATAGCATGGATCTATTAAGTATTTGTGACTTCTTATGTCATGATCTGGAAACAGACGGCAGGAATGGTTTGTGGTTTTGATGTAGAAGAGCATCCAGAGACCCAGGTGCCTTTTGCATCATTGTTCTGTTCTCCTCTCAGGTAGTATTTGGTCCATAAGATGAAAGCTTGAGCAGCACCATGGTACTGATATCCTAGCCCTAGAGAAGGTGGAGAGAGAGGAATCCAACCCAAGTGGATGGTTTCCTTTCAGGAAAGTTGCATAAGCAGCTTCCACTCCTATTCCCTTGATACAAACAATCACATGGCCATGCATAAGTCAAAGGCTGTTAGGCAAATTTCTTTGTGACTGAAAGAACAAAGACTCTGCTAAAATTTGCAACTAGAGATCTGTTCCAAAGAGGAAGAAGAGGAGAGATGACTGTGGTTCCCTTAATATTCCTGCTCCAAAGGAAACCAGAGCCTCTTCCTTCCATTTAAACCTAATGAAACCAAGGGAAAACAATTTCATGCTCATGTTGTGTATTTAAACATTTCATATCATTGTGATCCATTCAGGTGGTCTCCGATCTCAGATGAAGCCTGGGAATAGCCAAGTTTTTACCTCAGCTCTCGGGAAACTTGTGAACTTCAACCATCTTCAGGGTCAGTGCAGGTGGAAGCCACATGGCTCATGTGCTTTTTTGTCTGGATTCTGTGTAGTCACAGGCAAAACCTTGCGATCAAAATACCAGATAAGGTCTAGTTTTCTTGGTCCTCATCCATTGAAGGATTCTATAATCTGTCTCCTCACTTTCCATTTCCATTGACAAAGGTCAGAAGAAGCAGAAGGTCACAGTATTTGGGGTGGGGGTGGGGGTGGGGGTGGGGTGGGTGGGTGATGGGAGAGGACTCACTTTTTTGTTGTTGTTGTTGGTCATGGGGTCTGAACTCTGGACTTGGGCACTGTCCCTCAGCTCTTTCAGCTTAAGGCTAACGCTCTATCACTTGATCCACAATGCTATTTCTGGCATTTTCTGCTTATGTGGTACTAATGAATCGAACCCAGGGCCTCATGCATACAAGGTAAGCACTCTACCACTGAGCCACCTTCCCAGCTCAGGACTCACTTTTTGAAATGACGATTAAGTTCTCTGCCAATGTCAAGTGCAGCTACATGATGCTATATTTACTCTCCTGGCTTCCCAGAGGGAGCTGTAACGTATGCCATAGAGAGTAAAATAGTAGCTTGCATCATCATTTTAATTTAAGAAACTGTTTTACAGCTATTCCCTCTTCCAAGTCTCTCTTTTGATAGTACTATGGCTATTATTTACATTTTCAGAAGAAAACTGAGCTGCAAAGGAGACATGGGTATCAGTCAAGGATGCAGATATGGCGTGTGGTTCTCTGTGGCCTTTACATGCTACAGTGATGAGACTGATTTTAAAAAACGGCATCAAGTCATGTTTGGTAAATGAATGGGGAAGTATTGGTGAAAAAATGTGAGGCTCTTCTATAGTCATGAGAACCCTTGTGGTAATTCAGTTAATTTTGTACCTACTCTGCCTTGTGAACTAGGCAGGGATGGCTTTGGCAATGGAGCAGGTCAATTTTCATGTTTGTGTGTTCTGGTTAATAAAGCAAGCTCACACATAGCAAGAGCTGTGTGTAAGTTAAGGGAGGAGAGGACCCATGCTTTACTTCTCCATTCTATAGTAGTGTCTTCTGAACTCTATCCAATAGATACTTTGTAGTCCTTGGGATGTCCTGATGGAATGGGACTGGAGACAGATTGGAGAGGATGAGTCTCAGGGCAGCACAGAGCTAAAAGGCAGCATGGCAAGGAATGGACAGCCATTTCCAGACTTTTTACCCTGGTGTTTCTCAGATCATCCACACCCTGCTGAGCCTGTTAGTTCTCTTATCTCTGAATCCAAACTTCTGTCTCAGATGCCCTCTGAAGACCTTTTCTTTCAGAAGAAGCCCGAGTCTTTCCTTCAGGGAATAAATTCAAGATTTGAGACAATCGATCTGGTTCCTGTCCTCTTTTAAACAAGGAAATGCATCTGTTAAAACATGCAGTTCCTGCTCTTGAAAATACAAGTGTGTTTCCCAGCCCCCCCTTCATCTTTCCTACAGGGATTTGGTCTTAGGTTTGTTTTATGCTTGATTTTTCTAACAAATAAACAGAACCAGATAAAACCATCTCAGAGTCCCTAAAGCCTGCCCCCGTGCTCTGTCCCCCAAACCCAAACCTCTCTTTTCAGTTATACTGAGGTCAATTCTAAATCTCTATAACTTCCACTAATGCCAATATTCACACCTCACGCTTTGTCCCTTAGAGCTCTTACCCTCCAATTCTGTCTTGCTCATTGGCAAATTTTTAAATAAAAAAGAAAAACAACCCTGGAATTATGTCCTCTTCCTCCTGCAGCAGAGACGTTGTAGAATGGTCCCAGTGACCCCAATACCCCAAGACCACAACTCCATCATACTTGTTCCTTCACAAGTCTAAACCTTGAGGTGATATGGAGACCAATATCAAGAAAAGAGAAATCAGTGGCCAAATTAAGAAATAGATCTCCTTTCATTTACTTTGACAAAGAAGCTGCCATGTTGTCAAACCACCATGTAGGCTGTAAGTGGGTTCGACTCCCCTGAGCCTTTAGGTAGAACCAAAGCCTGATTGCAGTCTCATGAGAAATCCTGAAGCATATGACTCCACTAAGCCATGCCTGGAACACTTCCTTTGTCCATAAAATGCATCATAATAAGGGTGTGCCATTTTAAAAATACCAAGTTTGTGGTGATTCATTATACAACAATAGATAATGAGTATATCCTAATGTGTCTAATTAGTCACCAAATTCCATTTTTCCTACCATCTAAAGAGATTTTGCTTGTCTACATTTGTCCACACTCCTGTGTCAGTTATGGACAGCTCTCATTAGGACAAAATAGTTGCTTCTGATATCAGATAGGATCCCACAGAAGAGAGAAGGCCCACTTAAAGGTCCTAACTGGAGAATGACACGAGGGTTAAAGGCACTAACATACTGACAGCAGAGTTTGATGAAAGCTAGACTGGAAGGGAAATTTTCTGCCTGCAGCTATGGCTTCAGGAAGCTGATGCCCTGGGTAATGCTTTTCCTTATTGGCTGTTTTAGAATAAAGGATATTTTAATTTCCATTTCCCAGATGCCTATGTCTACCTACCAATCCGTTCTCACTCTACTGGGACACGACGATCAAAACTTATCCGTAGTTCCAGGTTCATGGGGTTGGTGTAGAAACTAAAAGAGTCTTTATTTATTATTTTTATTTTTTGGGTCCAGTTGTGGGGCCTGAACTCTGGGCCTGGGCTCTGTCCCTCAGCTCTTCAGCTCAAGGCTAGCGCTCTACCACTTGAGCCACAGCACCCCTTCCAGCTTTTTTCTTTTTTCTTATGTGGTGCTGAGGAATTGAACCCAGGGCCTCAGGCATGCAAGGCAAGCGCTCTACCACTGAGCCACCTTCCCAGCCCTAAACGAGTCTTTAGAACAGGACCTGGAACTTGGAGTTTATAAAGGTCAGCTATTGTTATTGTTAGTAATAGTAATCGTATCAGGAACCCAGTTCTTCGCTGCACCTACATGGCAAGAAATAGAGGACACTATCAAGTAGATATTCCAAACACTGGCGAATGCCACTTTGGAGAATTTTCACAAAGGAAAGTGAGAATTGGGAGAAAGGAAGTAGGTTGGGTGGGATCAACCACCCTAAAATGGAAGGAGCCTGAGGAGCTGGTCCCTGGGGAGTCTCAGGCAGCCTCCCACAGTGGGTCAGCAGACTCCAGCAGCAAGTCCCGAACAGGTCCACCCTGCCATTTGTGGGGGGGCAAAAAGACCACATTATTGCTATCCGAAAGGCTAGTAATTTGGAGGAGGGGGAAGAAGAGGAGGAAGGCACTGTTGCTGGAAGAAAAATGCACCCAGAGACCTTGAGGTTGTGTGTCATTCAAAATCTGCTGATGGGAGGTGAGTCTATTCTCCTTATGTGTAAGTAAAATGTCAACCAAGTGGCTACTAGTTCATCTCACGTTGTTTCACTGGGTGTCAGTTTGCTCAGGGGGTATCTCTGAAGAGGATGCAAACAGCTCATTGCATAGGAAAGTTACTATTTGAGGTAGAGCTGAATGCTTCACTGTACTGTCTGCAAGTCGCCTGCGGATGGCAACATTTGTGAAGAGTCTCCTGATTTTCCAGTGGCTCACTGAGGCACACTATGCATTTTATTTTTAGTTTAAAGGAATGCAAAGAAATGTGGTAATCCCAAGGGACGGAGCATATTGTGGGAAGTGTATGTAAATGAAAGCGTTCCATTTTGTAAGTTTAACAAAGACAGCTAACTAGCAGTCATGGCAGCAAACGGGTCTTTGTAGAGAGTCTTCAGCTTGTGCTCATTTGGCTGGGGCTGAGGCTCGGGGTGAGAGGCTGGCCTGTCACAGCCAAGGGCCCTAAGGCTGGAATTAGCTTTGAAGACTAAACACACGGTGAGCTGGGATTGAATGAAGGTCAGCCATTCTAGGAAGTCTGAGGGTGTGTAACACTGAACTCCATGTTTGAAAGTGTTCCATCATTTATGGGGGTCCCTACCTCTTTCTGAAGTGGGTTCCTTTACTATTCCAGGCCTCCCTCTACCACTGACTTCCTTTCATGAGTTGATTTCCTCAAACTGGTTGTTCACCTTCTTTACCCCAAACCCTTAAAATTCGTGTCATCTCTACAGAGCTTTTCACTGAGGTCATTTGTCATATTAAGTAAATAGCAAAACCTTAAAATTGAGCTAACATTTCTATGTTAAGAACATAAATACATATCTGGGAAAATATGATTAGGGTATGTATTTCAATTTTGATTGAGAACAAAATGAAACAAAACTGGACTGACCTACTTAGCCCTCAAGAGAGAGCTGGTCAAAGAAGGTCTGGGGCAACGTTAGAATGGAATATTGTGACAGTACTGAAAATGTCATAGGATTATATTAATTCACATCAAATTTATGTTTTTATTTTTATTAAATTTTTGTATTGCTATTATAAAGGTGATGTTCAAAGGAGTTATAGTTGCAGGTAAAGAGCACAACAAATCTTTTTGAACAAAGCAAATGGGGGTGTCTGAAAATCTTTGCTGTCATGGGGCTTACATTCTAGTGGCATGAGGCAGATAATGTACCAAAAAAAAAGACAAGCACATAGTAAATTTGAATGTGAAAATGCGATGGGAAAAATTAACAGGGAAGGGAGCTGTGAAATGCCAGGGCAGGGAGCTTGTGACCACAGGGAGTCAGTACTGACCTCAGAGGAATGAATTTTGGAACACACATTTGAGAGAAGGAGGTGGTGATGCACAGAACACAGAGAGAATGTTCTAGTGAAGCAACAAGAACAGAGGCCTTAACCCCAGAATACACTTGGAGGATCCCAGAAATAAGCCAGAGACCAGGGTGGCTGGGTGGGGGAGCAGAAGGAGGGATGAGATTGGAGAATCTCTAGCTGGTCACATGGTGCAGGGATCTGAGGCCACTAGAAAATTTGGTCTTTCTGAACAAGATGAAAGTCATGCGAGTGGTTTTGGCAGGAAAGTGGTGTGATCTGACTTACTTTAACAGGATGACTGTGGCTGCTGTGTGGGGAACAGCTACAGAAAGGAGAGTGAGGGCTTACAAGGATAAAATCCAACCCAGAGACTTGGTGGCTTAGACCAGGGCCAGGTTTTCCTATCTGGGCACAACTGGCCATCTTGAATGAAGAATTCTTGGTACTGTTGTTGGTGGAGGTGAGTGTCCTCTGCCTTACAGGGTGTTTAACAGCATCTGAGAAGGGGAAGAGCACTGGCAGAACACATTGGAGGCAGGACAATCTGGAGTTCACATAAAAGGTTTGGAGTCAAGCTAACGATGTGTCTCATGAATTGCTTGTGTCATCTTAGAAAAGGCAGAAAGATGTTTGTGGGCCTTTGGAACCACAGCATTGTGTTAACCTCAAATCTATGATTTCACAGCCTAGACTCTACAATGAATTATTTACTATTACACATGGGCTTTTATTTAATCAGTGTTTGGTTTTTGCCCCCATCAAAGAGGAAGGCATGGTTTGGAGAAGCTAGCCCTTGAATGGCTTGTATATCTGACTTATCAAACTGGAAAACACATTTTTCTCCCTTTTCAATAAACCCATTGTGCTTTCCCCACAATCTGTTGCGTTTCATCTGAACTGGAAAGCATTTTGCTGCAGTCTAGCTATAGATAGAAACTTCTCATCTGCCTGCAGATATAAACAGCCTCAGGAAGTTTGGAATCTGTTGTTCAAGGCTGTTCCTTTGGTTTCCTCATCACCGGTTCTCGTGCCATGCTGCAGAGGATGTGCGCTTTCTGTTTGCCCTGTGGCTTCCGCTGCCCCGTCTTCCTCAGCTTTCAGCAGACGCTCTTGTTGGTTTTCTGTTCAAGAGATGAGAAAACAAAATGGTGCTCAGCTTTTGATTTGAGTGAGCAGATCTTTCCCCTTCTTTTGCCTTTTCCCTTTCTCCATTGCCCTTCTCCTCCTTCTCCCCCATTCTTCTTCCCTTCCTCTCTCCTCCCCTCCTCTCCCCTCCCCTCCCCTCCCCTCCCCTCCCCTCCTCTCCTCTCCCCTCACTTCTTCTCCTCTCCTCTCCCCTCACTTCTTCTCCTCTCCTCTCCCCTCCCCTCTTCTCCTCTCCTCTCCTCTCCTCTCCTCTCCTCTCCTCTCCTCTCCTCTTCTCTTCTCTTCTCTTCTCTTCTCTTCTCTTCTCTTCTCTTCTCTTCTCTTCTCTTCTCTTCTCTTCTCTTCTCTTCTCTTCTCTTCTCCTCTCTCCCCCCCTCCCCTGTTCTCCCCTTCCCTCCCCTTCCTTTCCTTTTCCTTCTCTTTTTTCCCTCATCTTATATATCACAGGCTGCCTCTCAAAGTAAGTTTCTCCTACCTCAGCCTCCTGAGTGCTGGCGTTATAGATGCGCACCACCATGCCAGACAGACTTTTGAACATCGGAGAAGACAGAAGTCTTATAAGATCAGAACAGAGGTTGCAAGGGTTGTGGTAGGGTGGGAAAGGCAGGGGTAAAACATTGGGTTTAATAATGAAAATCCTCAGCCAAAGGCTATCACTATTACATTATTTCTTTTAAGTAAATACAACAACAAGACTTAAGCTAATAAGAAGCCTTCTGGAATGCACTTTAATAAGTGTACACATTACAGTGAACATGCTTTATAAAAAATGTTGAAGTGAGAATTTCCTTCAGAGTTTCTATATGATTCACTAAATTAGTACATTAAAAAAGACACACTTTCACAGTCTGTGTTAATGGATTAAAATCAATGGGGTTTCATGCGTGATGCCCCTTTGTGATTATGGGGCCTGCTAATCTGCCTCACTGGTGTGATCCCAGTGGCAGAGGGCTGGTATTTCAAACATAGGTCAGGGTTAAGAGTAATGGGAATAATTCATCATAAGGAAGTGGTTTTCTTTGAAATTACCTTTTTTTTAAAGTTTGGGTTGTGAAATTATGGCATAGTTTTACCTTCTTAGAATCATGCAAGCTAAGTATCTCTGTATTATTACTACTTTTTAAAAACCTACCTATTCAGGAGAATGAGATCTGAGGATTGTAGTTCAAAGCCAGCCCAGGCAGAAAAGTCCCTGTGAGACTCTTATCTACAATTAAACACTCAAAAACTGGAAGTGGAAGGCCAGGTGCCCGTGGCTCACGCCTGTAATCCTAGCTACTCAGGAGGTTGAGATCTGAGGATCATGGCTGAAAGCTAGCTCAGGCAAGAAAGTCTGTAAGACTCTTATCGCCAATTAACCAGAAGTGGCACAGTGGCTCAAGTGGTAGAGCACTTGCCTTGAGTTGAAGAGCTTTGGGACAAAAAACAAATCAAAACAAAACTGGAAGTGGAGCTGTTGTTCAAAGTGGTAGAGTGCTAGCCTTAGGAAAAGACCTCAGGAACAGGGCCTGGACCCTGAATTCAAGCCCCACAACTGACAAAAAAAAATCTGATCTCAAAGACAGGCTTGTGGGCAGTGTAGTTCAGTGGTACAGCACTTGTCTAGCATGTGCTGGAGTCTGGGCTGTATACTCTCCCTTCTCTCCCTAGCCCTCTCCTCCCCCCCCTCACCCCCGCCGTCCCTGCCCCACAATCCATAACAACAACCACACCCCACCAAACTGAGGTGCTTCTGAGTTATTCACATACTAAAATGATTTTCTCAGAAAGATATAAGTAGAACTGCCCACATTATCTTCAGAGTCTCAGAATAAGGGGGTGCCCTTATTTCTTCCCATTTTTAGCAGAACCCTTGCTAAACACTTCCCTTATCCCCAGTACAAAACATTGATGGGTGCTTAGGAAGTTTTCGGGGCTTTGCCCAATAGCACTTTTTGCCATGGTGAAAATAGTCTATGTTTACCTTGTCCCAGGTGGCAGACACTGCCATGTGGCTATCCGACACACTAGGGCTTACATACTGAATGACTAGTGCTCATGCGCTTGATTTCTATTCCAATTAATTTTAACTTTTTATTGTTATTATAAAGATGATGTACAGAAGGGTTATAGCTACCCATCAGGTAATGAATACATTTCTTTTTTGGACAATGTCACTTGTCCGTTGCTTTCTCCCCAGTTTGTCCCTCCTCAATTAATTTTAATTTTTATAACATGTATGGCTCATAGCTACCACATTGGACAGCTCAGCTTCTAGAGAATATATTGAAGAAATAGAATTCTACGTAAATGTAGCACTGTCCCTTTCTTCTCTCTTCCCCATCTTTTCCATCCACTGTCTAACCTTCATTCAACATGCACTGAATCTCCACTACTGCATGCTTTGTACTTGGTAATGATCAGCAGAGTCTCAAAACATTTCTTTTGCCCTCAAGGATTCAGCAAATTTTGGAGTAACATTGATAGGTTGTGGAAAGACTGAGCATGTAGTAAGGGGCTGGTAATCAAGTAAAGCAAGTAAAAGTTCTCTTCCTAAATCTGATGTCCTCTTATGTTGAATATTCATTAAAATACGTGTCCAAAGTAAATCTATGAAGTTTATCAGGAAGTTGACAATTGGATGATCTGTAGATCTAAGAATTGTGGAGGGAAGCCATGAAGAACCAAATGGGATAAATAGAACTGGGGGTCAATCAGGGGGTGAGGGGACCTCTTGGATCCAGAATAGGAAGAAAATAAAAGAGAAGGAGGCAGCCAGGGGGTAGGATGATTGTGGTTTGAAGCCACCTTGGGTAGGAAGGTCAGTGAGACTTTTATTTCCAGTTAACCACCAAAGAGCTGGAAGTAGAGGTGTGGTTTAGAGCACTAGCCTCCAGCAAAAAAGCTCAGATCCTAGGTTCAAGCCCCAGGATAGGCAGAAGAAGGAGGAGAAAGAGAAGAAGAAGGAAGAAGAAGGAAGAAGAAGGATGAGGAGGAGAAGGAGAAGAAGAGAGAAGAGAAGAGAAGAGAGAGAGAGAGAGAGAGAGAGAGAGAGAGAGAGAGAGAGAGAGAGAGAGAGAGAGAGAGAGAGAGAGAGAGAGAGAGAGTGAGAGAGTAGGAAGCCAATGGCATGGTGGCCAGCCAGGCAAAAGGAAGCTCAAGTCATAGCTGTGATCGTCCCTGGAACACACTGTGAAATCTGATGGTAATTTGCTACATATATAGTCTCTAGCTTGGGACTCACAGTGCTGTCCTGTTCCTTCTACTCCAGCGACTGAGTGTAATATTACTAATGGGTTATTTCTGTGGAAGGCAAGTGGACTCTTCTGTCCTGGGCACATATTTATGGAATGAAGGAATAAAAAGGAACAACATGTATTCTTGTGACTAAGTTAAAGAAGACTCTGCCTGAGAAATGGTTATAAAGAAGCAGGGGCCTACAACAATAACTTCCTGTGGAAGGGCTGCTGGGCACCTAGGGATCTAGCCATCATTTATAGACTCCTGTTTAAGACCTTTACCATGCTGGGTTGCACAAGGCACTATGATATGTGGAAGACTTAGGATGCTGTGGGGGAGATGGGTGTTAAGCAAATAATCATACGCAAACAATCATTTCAATTTCTTTTTTAAATTATATTTTATTTTCGAGGTGATGTGCAGAGGGTTACAGTTACATCTGTAAAGTAGTGATTACATTTCTTGTCAAACTTGTTACCCCCTCCCTCAGTTTTCTCCCCTCAATCTCCCCCCTACCAAGTCGTACAGATCATTTCCAACATAGTGTCTTGTGATTATTGCATTGCTTTCCCCCTTTGCCTTTTTCTCACCATTGTGTTGTTCCCCTTCTCTTCCCTAATTCAGATGAACATATATACAACACCCAGGGCACCCAAATCAAATACAGTAACAACAGAGGCTAGACCATAGGGAAAAAACACAAAAGAAAAAAGAAATCACATATTACATGAAAAACAACAACAACGAAGAAAAACCTCTTGTTTCCATATCTTGGAGTTCAATTTCTGATGTAAGTTCTGAAGAGGAGTTCTGGAGTGAGCTACAGAGGAAGTTTATTTGACCAGGCAGTCATGGCAGGATCTCTGAAAAGATGCCATGTTCACTGTATCCATGCTGTATATGACATTTCTCATTAGTCATCTGTAGCTATGTCAGTTATCAGATACCTCATCCCACTATCCCAATGCTTGCGTTCAGGAAACACCTATTTTTGTTTAATAATGGCTAGTGACACAGCAAGTTTTTCACGATATTTTTGTTCCACCTATTCTACATTATTAGTATCACTTGTTAATCTCTCACTGTACCTAATTTGTAAATTAAACTTTATCATAGTTTTGTATATGCAGTAAAAAATCTACATATCTATCTATATCTATCTCTATGTATGTATGTATGCATGCATGTATGTATGTATGCATGTATGTATGTATGTATCTATCTCCATCTCTCTGTCTCTACATATAGATATACTTAGGGTTTAGTTTTATCTGCAGTTCCCAGGTATTCACTGGGGGTCTTGAATGTGCTCCTGTGGACAGGGGGTCTTTTGTACATTTATATGTTAGAGTACTGCTCACCATCAAAAAGAAATGAAGTCCTAACATGTGTTAAAATGTGGACTAACTATGATATGCTCAGCTAAAGAAGCCAGACACAAAGACCACTTACAGTATGCATAAGCATATCCAGAACAGGTAAGTCTACGAGAGTAGAAAAAGTCTGAAGGAA